>NC_081180.1:139738121-139863121 GCF_029867415.1 Vicia villosa | reverse complement strand
AGGGGTGAGATATCGAACAATATAATTGAGTGTATGATAAACAATATATTAGATCAGATTATATAAAATCACCACTTCGCCAACTTTCAAACAACACTTATCACCACAAAATTATCAACATAATATAATGACTAATTTATCATCACAACAACAACTCAAAATACAACTCGGAATACGACTCGTACAATGCACATGCATGTGGTACCATTGGAGCAGAACTCCCAACTTAATAACGGAGCACGACTCCTAACTTAATAAATCCCAATTAATAGAGGCATCAACAAGGAATACGCAAACATATGTCACTCGATAAATGCGAAATCACAAAATGCAACTTCAACAACAACAACAACTTAAACATCAACAAGGCAAAACCTCCAACTTATATTCTGCCAATAAATAGAGGCAAATAATCAATATCACATTGTCGCAAGTTTATTATTATAAACTGTTTCATCTTCGTCGTAGCATCATTACAACAATATCACAATAACGATTCAACTTTGGCATAAGCCTACAACTTTATTTCTTTTCCAATTTATAGAGACAAAACAACAACAACAACAACAATTGCCAACAACTTCATCATGACAACGATTAGCAACAATTATCAACAACTACAATATATTAGCAACATTGATTAACAACTACAACATAGCAACCCAACAAGTCGAAAACAACAATTATAATAATAAGTTAATAACCACGGATAGCCACATTATACAACCTACCGTCTTAATCGGAATATTCACAACCACGCTGTAATTCTATAATTTTCAACAAAGTATACAACACATCGAATCAGCCAAAATACGCCACAATGTTCCGTAAATATTCGGACAACTCAACTATACCGGGCAAATAATTATCGCTTACAAGTTCTATTATTTCTACTTAGAACTAAGGTGTATTATTAAGCCTTTGCTAATTAATTAACTCTGCTAATGATATTTGATACTGCTATTAAAGTTTATCTTCCAAACCTGCTAATTAACCTTCTGTTATAAACTTACTAATATTCTACTGCTGCTATAAACTTACTTCTACTGCTATTGCATATTGCTTCTGCTACTTTGTTTTCTCATCAGTAACTACAGCCAAATACTAGTCTGCTATACCGAAATTATTTAATTGATGCATGTACCTAAACTAATTAACTAATACATACCATTTAATTAATAAAGTGCTACTAGAAATTGGGTGGTGCCCCCCAAAAACAAGGGGTGACCGCCCCCTCTTATCATTCTCCCATGGAGCACACGCTGCCTTCTTGCATCTCCATGGGGGGTGACCGCCCCTCCCTCCTTTCACCTGGGGGTGGGCGCCTGTTAGAAAGCATAGGATAAGTATTTCTATTATCGTCTCCTCAGGGATTGATGCGATATTACCTCCGTTCTACAGCTTAGTATGTTTTGAGTTAAGATTTTGGAAGTGTTTAGTATCATATGATCTAAATAGCATGAAAAGAAATTAAAGGCAAAAACGTAGGGTTTAAAAACGGTTTGGTAAAACAGTGTCAAGATTAGTTTTCATTAGCTTGATTTTGTGTATACTTTGATGATTATGTATATGAACATATCAATGATTAATACAACCACGTATCCTCTCGATACCGTTTATCTCTAAAGCAGTATTGTGGTTGTTATTATATTAACTGTCAGATGATCTCTCATGCCGACGATTGACATAATAACCTTTAAAGTCTGATACAAGTGATTATTAACTCACAAATCTATCTTTAGAGTTTGATTATTGATAGATGAATACCCTTTAGGTCAAGATTTGAAACATATCTCTCAATAGTGTATCAAAACAACATATAAACATGAATACAAAGATATTCACCATATATTAATCATCAACAAGGTTCATATACAAAAGATCAAGCTGAATACATACTATACAAGCTAACTACCTCTAATCTTGACACATGAGAAGGTTAGCTCTCCATAGATTCAACAACAAACATCAAAACAAGATCTCCTATCATGAAAATCCAAAGATGATGTAGAAAGATGCTTAAGAAATCTTGAATGAAAATGAGTTTTTTTTCTCTCTTCTCTCTTGCCCTAGAATGTTCTTGGTTGTTCTATGTTCAAAAAGATAAGCCTCCTCTCTAAAAATATCTCAAAGTGCCTAAAAGTAGGCCGCTTAGCAGAACTGGCTGAACACAAATTTTCCTCTCGCCACTGGAAAGCGCGCTTACACGC
This sequence comes from Vicia villosa, assembly GCF_029867415.1. Classification (NCBI taxonomy): domain Eukaryota; kingdom Viridiplantae; phylum Streptophyta; class Magnoliopsida; order Fabales; family Fabaceae; genus Vicia; species Vicia villosa. The sequence goes on along the minus strand of NC_081180.1, from coordinate 139,860,911 downwards.
CGCTGAGCGGCCCTTGCTGAGCAACTCTTCTTCAATTGGCATCGAGTCTTGCTCCAAATTGCCCTTCTATCTTCCAAAACTTTCCACATTGTAAAATACCTACAAAATGCGTACGAAAAGCTAATAAATACTATATTTACTACTAAACTCAATTTTATTTATTTACACGATTATGAACCGTAATTACATTGAAAGTAATGAGAAAATTTATCGAAATACCACAAAAGTTATCAACAAACTATCCACATTTTGGATTCTAACAACTCTCCCCAACTTTGACCTTTGTTTGTCCTCAAACAAGAACAACTCAACAAGCACACAAAGTTATATTTACAAGGTTAGCAACATAAAGAGAATGGTTCAAACTTGACTTACATGCATGCTCCATAACCATCCCTTGCTTGTACAAGATCAAAACATGAATATGAGTTAAGTTCTAAATACAAACACTTCACCACACTTGCATTTATCAAAATGATGTTCAAACTTGAATCACCTAAAATCAATTTCAAATATGAAGGACAAAGTGCTATAATCATGCTAGCACAAAGGATTTATCACTCTCCCCTAGAAATTGTGCACATTCAAGACAATTCATACATGCATCTAAACTAAGTAACAAAAATGATAGAAACAAAGATCACGAGGACTTTTTCGGTTGTAACTTGGCTCGGTTCCAAACAAGTGACATTTCTACACGACCAATGAATCAAAAAGGGACAATAGCATGAAGAGCATTTATTCATTTACAATATTTACACAAACATTCTTGTTTCTCCCTTCTGATTTTGAAACACTATGTCGTCCTCGGTTTTTTGTGGGATGCGAACTGACTCTTCTTTTATTTTTGAGTTGTGAAAATCAGAGAGTCGCCACCGATTTTTATTTTATCCAATTAAGGAAAGGTTTATAAAAGAAACAGAAAAAGACCTTAAAGAGATTTTGGGTTCGGGGGTAGGTTATACAAAGGGAAGGTGTTAGCACCCTTTGTATCCATGGTTATCCATGGGCTCTTAATTGCTTAGCTCACTTGTTTGAATCGTTTGTCTTGCTTTGAAATGCTTGTATGTGGTTTTAAATATTTTGTAAAGAGTTAACTTTGTAATGATCCTTGTGCGGATGTACACAAAGTGTTTATCTTTCGAAAGATATTTTGATGGTTCGAAAAAAAGATTTTTAACTTCGTAATGATCCTTGTTTGGATATATACAAAGTATTGTCTTTTTGAAAGTTTGTTTTGAAAAAAACAGTGATGTGTAAAAAGCTTTTGTTGTTTTTGATTGAGCAAGCAATTAGGAGGTATACCCTAAGTTTATAAGGTTCTATTTCTTTAGAAAACTTCCCTTGACTGAATGCAGAAAAAATTTGAATTGTATTTGAAACAGTAAGTTTTGATTTTGAAAAAAGTAACAGAGGGATTACCCTAAGAGGTGCAAGTGTGATTGTGATTTATTTTCAGATATGTTTTTGTCTTAAGATTAGTGATCTAGCGCTTCAATTTTCATTCTTGATATACACGCAGTTTTATATGTACATAAATTAAAGTGCGAGAATGTAAAATGCGGAAAGTAAATCTACGCTATTACATCGATTGTGCGAGAAATGTAAACTACGTTATTTACATGAATTTGACAACCTATACACTTATCTATGAATTTAAATTGCAATAAGATAAAGGGAAAATATTTTTGGATTTTTGGATGGTTGATTTTAATTAAAATTAATGCATAATTAATTTAATTAAAAGGTTAAGAATTAGAAATAAAATTTAAACCTAAAAAGTTAAGTCTAAAATATGTCCAAATTGTTTAATTAATTTTAAAATAAAATTATTTTTTTTTTTGTGATTTTTGAAATGTTTTTTGAAATTATTAAATTAATTAACATATAATTATACACATAAATTAAACTTAATGAGAAAAATATTCTAAATATGTGCAAAATTAGTTTATAATATATAAACTTAATTTAATAAAAAGAAAATATTTTTTATGATTTTTTGATAGGTTAGAAATAATTAAAAAGGAAATATATGAATATATATTGGTTAATTAAACAAAATATTTTAATTATTAAGAAAAATAAAATATTTTTGTGTCAAAAATTAATACAATATTTTATCAACCTAAAATATTTTTTTGCATATTTTTCTGATTTTTTAAACTATTTTTTATAATTTTACAAAGAAATTTAAATAAAATAGTTAATATATTAAATATGGATCATGTGTGGTTGATGGGAGGGTCTATGGTGTGGTCCAGCAAAACATGTGCATTGGATGAAGCAATCAGATGCATTTCATGGTGACTAGAGCGAGGGAGTATGCCACGTATAGGACCTGCAAAGCACTGAATCAAAGATTATTTTAAAAACTAAACGCGCGCGCCCTCTAGCCAATAGGAGGGAGCCACGTCTCGTCTTCTTCATCAGATGGGCTTTTTACACCGCTCGTTTACAGGGTGCTGTAAAAGACTTATATCTACTACACCTGTGCAACATGAATAGGGGTTAGACTTAAAATAAATTTGGCGCGAGATCATAGTTTTGTTGCAAATGTTTCACTGATCATAACCATGGCCTTAGTTTGGTCTAATTTTGCCTCTAACGAAAATCCCCAAAATAGAGCTCAAGAACCCTAAAATGGTAACTTCGTGAATATGTGACCAAACCCTAATTAACTATCCAGAAACGATCAGAACCACAAACCAAACTCAAATATATGTTTACATCGTATTAAATATGCATGTATAATTATATCTTTGTAGGTTTTTGTTTGAACAAGTGGGTTTTTGAAACTTGATTCAAGGTGTTTTGGTTGATGGAAACTACTGGAATAGTTTCAGAATCACTTGAGGGTCGTGTTTGGACAATTATTTGCAATTGAATCTAGCTCAAACCAAAAATTCGAATTTTTAATTTCTTTGAAATTTTCAAGTTGATACAAGTATGTTTCTGGTTCAGAATTTATGTGTGTCTGTTGCTGAATTGTTCTAAGCTATTATATAGGCCAGATTGGTGCTGCAAACTTAAGCTAACAAGCTTTTCTTCCATACTTGAGATTTTATGAATAAAAGCTTTGAATTTCTTGGCCATGGCTTCAATTTTCTTCACCCCTCTTGCCATAGGTCTTCTGTACCTCTATGCTGCAGAACTTGGATCAAACTTGGTGACTCAAGCTAAGGACAAAAGCCTGGAATCATTATCTTGAACCATTTCTTTTTTAATTTAACTTTAAATGAAATAAAATTAAATTAAAAAAGAAATAAAAATGTCATGGGCCTAATGTTGGGCATGGGAGCCCTTTAACAACATTAGAAACATGTTTGGATCATGAATGCTTGGCCTCTTTTGGAAAAAAAACAATTTTGATCAATGCTAGTTTCATGCATTTTCCCAAAAAATAGCCAACTTCAACAAGGCATAACTCCCTAAATTTTGATCATATGAAGGAGTTCTTGTACTTTTTAGAAACCTCAAGATGTCCTCTAAAAGCTACTTTGGAAGCTTTTTTGCATTTGGAGAAGTTATCTTGATGTTATAGGCTTTGACAAAAAACCACTTTTTGTTGACTTTGAAAATGACCTGTAATGTCTTGGCTCATATTTTCCAAATGGTAAATCCAATGACCATGGGACCAATTTCATTTGAAATATAATTGAATTTCCTTCAAAATAAGCTTTGGTTGGAATTTTTTGGATGAACGAGGAAAGAGTTATGGCCGGTCAAAGTTCAGTTGACTTTTTAGGAGAAAACCCTAATTTTGAAACTTAGGGTTTTGTTGATTTCTGAACTTTTCTTGATGAATTATGATCAAACATTGATCAAATGATGAATCTTTTGACAAAATATGGATGTTGACAAAAAATTTCATTTTTGACTATCTGTTGACTTTTCGGTCAAACTTGTCGTCTGTTGACTGTTTGAGCTACTGACTGTGCGTCCGAGCGAATCGAAGTTTGAAAATTTGTCTGGTGGTACTTTGAGACATATGGAGATCCATGAAATCCATTTGAGGTCTCAAAAAACTTGTTCTCCTGAAAAAAACAAAAACCCTAGTTAGGGACTACTTGTGTAGGAGACAGTTAAGCGTACCTGATTTTTGTGCAGTGTTGAGTCTCTGCTGATCATGTGATTATCAGAAGACTTCTAGAACAAAAATATTGGAATTTTGAAATGTGAAAGATTGATTTGAATGATGATACAAAACACGGAGAATCGTGCTGTCAGCGGGTTTGACTGTTAACTGGCTGTCCGGACATTAATGTAACAGTTAAAGTGAAAACTTAACAGTTAAAGTTAATTTTTTTGTTTTTGTTTTTGTTGTGTTAATGATGAAAATTATTTACATGAGTTTTTAGAAAAACACAAACATAATAAATAAATAAAATATACCGTACGCGAACGAAATTACTGATAATAAAATTGAAAAGGATTTAATGCACAGAAAAATAAATATTTAACTAGCGATAAACACACATAATATTATCTTACTAATTAAACGAAGGTACAATAGACAATACAATATTTAATACTGACAGTACAAATATTACATAATATAACGAACAGGACGACAAATATAATGAACGGTACGTTATTTGAAAGCGAAAGATACGACAAACTTTAAGTATGACGATTAAAAACCCATGCTATAAACAACAATATATAGATGTACGGGAGTGCAAGCATCCCAGGTTCACATTTTTCAGGACTATGCAGACAGAAAAAAGACATGATCACCGTAAAAACAGTGATGACCATAAGAAAAAACGTATCCACCCACTTTGCCATTTTTTGCCGGGGAAGAAGAGAAAATAATTATGAGATAGTATGATAGAAATTTGGGAGATGAGTGAAATTTGATGTGAGAATTTATGGAAAAAATGAGGGGTATATATAGAGTGAAAAGAAGGATGGAGACGTTGGGGAATGAAGTGATACCGTACAAAAAAGGAAAGTTTGAGTGGTAGTAGGATTTGAAAGAAAGTGTATGGTAGGGTTTGAAAAGAAATATGTATAGAATAAAGTTAGGGTTTGATTTGAAAGAAAAAGATTTGAAAAGAAAGGAAGAGATTTGAAAATAATACAGTACAAAAATTAGTGGGGAACAAAACCAAATAATAATTTAATTGTTACCAGTACAGTCTGAATCCCTGTACTCTGCGCCTGCAAAAATTGATTCTGTACCAATTGCGTCAGTATTATTTATCTGAAAATAAATCTCAAATAAACACATGTGAAGTGATAAACAGTACTTGGTGTTTGTGTAAGAATAAATTCAACAGTGAACCCAAAATACCGTATAAAAATATCCTAAAAACTGAGTGTTCATAAAATCAAGATATTTATGAAATAAAATCCAAGATTATATGAAACTCCCAATTTTTAGACGGAAGTCTGTTGACTTCTCTTTGAAAAAAGACGCGGGCAAATTTTGGGGTATAACACACTACAATGCATTCTTTCTTTTGTCTTTTGATTTTTCATCCTATTGAAATTTTCTTTTCTTTTTCATTCTTTCTTTGTTATGAATGGATTATTTTATTATACCACCATTTCCTTTCTTTCTTTTTCTCAAGTAAACTCCTCTCCCCAACTTTGAACAATTCAACAAATCAACACAATTATGCTCTTCATTTAAGGTTAAGTGTAATTGGGTTAAGTGTTTACCAAAGAAAATATTTTCCAAGTGAGTCAAAAGTTTTCTTCCTTTGCTTTTCTTCAACAAACTCAATAAGGGGGTTTACTTACTAGTTTGTCGGTTCTCACGCGACTCACTTAGCAAAATCAAAATTTAAGGCTCAAAATTGGTTTCAAATGATCACACTCTCACATGTGGCCTTTTTGGAAGGTGGTTTTTCTCGTATTACAAAAAAAATTGCCTCGATCACTTCTAAGTTCTAACACTTCAAACAAAGCAGATTAAGCATGAATCGTCCAAGTTGACACAAATTGCTAGCACACACAAAAATTTATAGTATACAATGGAAAGTCCTCTCACTTATGTAGTTATGTCCTAACTTGATTCAAATATGAACAAAATCTTTCAAATGCAAAGTGATAACAAGTTTTTGTATAAACCACCTAAATCATATTCACATTAATATCTACAAAGCAAGAAAATCGTTACCTTAGCATGCACCGCATCAAGAGCATTATCATCACCATCCAACTTTGATGTTACAACTCTTTAATGACAATTTGCTTGCTTGAGTATTTTCTATTAATCACAAGGACAAACAACAAAAATTTTCTTAATATAAATACTACTATTGTTAGTACTATTATACTATTATTAGCACTATTATTCTATATAATTATATTTAATATAACTATATTATATAACTAAACAAACTTAACAATATAACAAAAAACAAAAAATATAAACACACACCTAATATGATATAATATATTAGAGACAAATTGCCAATGGCAAATGCCTCAAAGGAGTCTTAGTAGCATCATTTGCTACCCCATTACAAAAAAAAAAACCCACATCCCTAAGGATGGTAACAACAATTCCAACTCAAAATAAAGTCTTCAACAAAAGAAATTAAACTACTAACAATTAAATTGACAAAACACAATAAAACACAACAATATGACCAAATATGTATCATCACTCATCACCGTCTTCCTCCCCTTCTTGGTTTCCTTCATCACCTTCCTCCTCATTCGCTCATTCCTCATTCACTCCTCCTCCATCCCTAAAGAATAGCCTATCCTCCGGATAGTTACAAATGGCCTCATACTGCTCATTTGTAGTGAAAGATGTCACACTAGAAGGATCGTTCATCTTCAGGTATAAACGATGCAAGGAGTCGTGAATGGTGGCTTCCGACCTTCGCAAGGCATCCATATAATCCCAGCTGTACCTGCATGCCATTTGTTGATTATACCTTGCTTGGTTTGCGGGAGGAGCTACTGCTTCAGGTTGTGGCTGATAACGTCCCCTAGTCCTTGGAGAACGAAACCGAGCAACATAGCTCTCATCCACCCTACTAGTAATGGCCATCTGAACCTCCTCTAGAATATCCACCCTAGCCCTCCTGCACAATCCCATAATCAAGCCGGGATAAGGAAGTTGACCAGCAGTTCGACTCCCTAAACTGTGCCCACTAGAAGCCACCTCTCGAATCTCTTCAAAAATAATCTGAGCAATGTCAATCTCAACACCTGTCATCATAGCAAATAACAAACAAGAGTTAGTTAGTGTGAGATCACTGTTGTGGCTCTTCGGCTTCAAGTTGTTCAGAAGCAAGGTCAGGTAGAGCTGAGCTATCTGATTCATGTTCCCTCGGTCCTTCTTTACCGGTATGCCAACCGGGTTAAGAGAAAAACCACGACTCTGAAAAGAAAGGGCCTCTCCTACTTCTTCCATATTCCATTGTCTTGCTCTCGTCATCCTCACATACTCACAGCGACCATTTTCAGCAGGGGGCATTGGATTACCAAGGTAAGAACTAATGGCAGCACGGTCGAATGAAATGACTCTCCCCCTCACAACCGTTTTGCGCGCATACCTCGAATCTTCCGTCGGCATAGCATTCACATAGAACTCCCTCACAATATCCACATTAATACAAGTTTCAGGTTGAAGAAGAACATCCCACCTGCGGTTGTGCATGTTCTCCACAAATTGCCTAAACTCACGATTAGGCTTGAGGTCAAAGATCTTTTCCGGCAAAATTTTCCTTCCAAACAATCTTCCAAACCACTCTTGATGTTCCGCACTCAAGAACCTGTTGCTATCAAATTGGGGTGCTTCGGGAACAGGAGCTTGTCCAGAACTAGAGCCTGGAAATCGACCTCTTTTGCTTCGGCTTTGGCGAGAAGTCATCTACAAATCACAACAATAAAACAACACCACACTGTTAAAACACATTACATTCTAATCAAACATAGCCAATTAGCGGTGCTGAACCAAAAATAGGAGGATTTAAGCTTAACAGAAACAGAAAAAAATTTCTGTCATCAGCAGAAGCCGCTTAGTGAGATGATGTCCGCTTAGCGGACCTGCGATTTCTCAGAAAAATTCTGCAGAAATGCAGTCTGCTAGAACCTGCAAAATTTAAACCTTGTTCCATGATTCCCTGCTTCAAGACAGTAACAAATAATGATAACAACACTAACTAATATCCTAACACTAAACTAACCCTAATTTTTCACAAAAACTTGGATTCTTGACACATATTCATTCAATTTCTTTTCAAAAACAAAAATCCATTCACATGTGATAATTATACTTATACTATGAACATATCACACAACTACATACCATGATTCTATAAACATCACTAACAGAAAAGCAGTCAAATTTGGAAAAGAAAATAAATATGAACACTAACCTTGTAAGAACAATTGAAGAAAGTAGAAAGTAGAAAGCACAAATGAACAAATTCTTCCTTCTAATGGTGGATGCAAGGCTTGAGTTAGGAGAAGAGAGGAGATTTGTGAACTTAGGTGTTTTGGGTGAAAATGAGGTGGCTAGGGTTTCTATCCGCCCAACCCCTCATAACTTGTTTTTCAAACTTTCTGGGCCGGGTCAGATCCACTGGCCCACCTGATTTTTTTCTGCATTTTTTATGGCCGCTTAGCGGCGTGTCTTCCGCTTAGCGGATGACAGAAAAACCAGAATTATGCAGCAGTCACACCAGTCCCCAAATTCCCGATTTTTCCTCGACTTTTCCTAACAATCAAAACACACATAAAACAGAAAATACTTACAATGTTGGGGTGCCTCCCAACTAGCGCTTTGTTTAACATCGGTTAGCTCGACGATTCGTTGGCGGTTTCACAGATCGACAAACGGAACGGCTTCTGCACTCCGATCAACTTCACCACCAAGGTAAACCTTGAGCCTTTGACCATTTACTGTCCAAGTTTCCTTCGTTGCCGGATTCTCAAGCACCACCACTCCATAATTCTTCACTTCTTTGATTCGCAACGGTCCCGACCACTTTGACTTCAATTTTCCGGGAAACAATTTCAACCTTGAATTGTACAACAAAACCATTTGTCCTTCCTTGAGATCCTTTTCAACAATCTTCTTGTCATGATATCCTTTCACCTTTTCTTTGTAAATTTTGTTGGATTCATAAGCTTGTAACCTCATTTCTTCCATCTCATGCAATTGTAGTTTCCTCTTTTCACCACTTGCCTTTGGATCAAAATTAAGCAACTTCAAAGCCCAAAATGCTTTATGCTCCAATTCTACGGGTAAGTGACAACTTTTCCCATAGATCATTTGGAATGGAGTAAGACCAATCGGTGCCTTGAATGCCATACGGTAAGCCCATAATGCTTCATGCAACTTTTGTGACCAATCTTTCCTTGAAGAAGAAACAATTTTTTTCAAGATTCTTTTGATTTCTCGGTTGGACACTTCGGCTTGACCATTAGCTTGTGGATGGTAGGATGTTGTTACTTTGTGCTTCACACCATATTGTTTCAATACTTTCTCTAATTGAGTGTTGCAAAAATGTGAGCCACCATCACTAATGAGAATCCTTGGTGTACCAAACCTTGTGAAAATATTTCTCTTCAAGAACTTGATTACAGTTTTTCCATCCGCCTTTGGACATGATATTGCTTCCACCCATTTAGAAACATAATCAACCGCAACCAAAATATACTCGCAACCGAATGATGAAGGAAATGGTCCTACAAAGTCTATACCCAACAATCGAACACTTCGACTTCTAACATATTTGTCAATGGCATCTCATTCCTCTTGTTCACTCCACCACTTCTTTGGCAATTGTCACAACTTTGTGCATGCAAGTAAGCATCTTTGAATAACATCGGCCAATAGAATCCGGATTGGAGAACTTTTGCCGCCATCCTTTGTCCACTATAGTGCCCACCATAAGGTGAATTATGACAATGCCATAAGATACTTTTGGCTTCATCTTTTGTCACACATCTCCTCAACACACCATCCACACCAATTTTAAACAAATAAGGATCCTCCCACACATAGAATTTGGCAGCATGAAGAAACTTTTTCCTAGCATTTGCACTCAAATCCTCTAGTATCCATCCTGTAGCCTTATGATTCGCGATGTCAGCAAACCACGGTCTTTCTTGCACCATGAACAACTTTTCATCCGGGAATGATTCTAAGAGCTCTTATTCTTTGTTTGTCACCTCTTTGTTTACCAACCTTGACAAATGATCGGCCACCAAGTTTTCTGCTCCTCTCTTGTCTCGGATCTCTAAATCAAACTCTTGTAACAATAGGATCCATCTAATGAGCCTTTGTTTGGAATCAGGCTTGGTGAGCAAATACTTTATAGCTGCATGGTCAGTGTACACAACAACTTTCGAACCAATCAAATAGGACCTAAATTTTTCTAATGCATACACTATTGCTAGCAATTCTTTCTAAGTAGTAGCATAATTAGTCTGTGCTTCATTTAAAACCTTACTAGCATAGTGTATAGCATGAAAAAATTTTCCTTTTCTTTGACCAAGCACTGCACCTACTGCATAATCACTAGCATCGCACATTAGTTCAAAATCAAGGTTCCCATCCGGTGCTATGATTATGGGTGCAGTTGTCAATTTATGTTTCAATTCATTAAAAGCTACTAAGCATGCATTATCAAAAATAAAAGGCTTATCTTTGTTGAGAAAATTGCTCAAAGGCTTTGCAATCTTTGAAAAATCTTTGATAAACCTCCTATAGAATCCCGCATGGCCTAGGAAGCTTTGAATTCCCTTCACATTTGTTGGTGGCGGTAGCTTCTCAATCACCTCCACTTTTGCTCTATCAACTTCAATGCCTTTGGATGAAACTTTATGACCAAGAACAATGCCCTCGGTAACCATGAAATTACATTTTTCCCAATTAAGCACCAAATTGGTTTCAACACATCTTTTCAAAACAACTTCCAAATTTTTCAAGCAAAGATCAAAAGATGCTCCGAAAACGGAAAAGTCATCCATGAACACTTCCATTGTCTTCTCAATGAGATCAGAAAAGATAGCTTGCATGCACCGTTGAAAAGTGGCGGGCGCATTACACAAACCAAAAGGCATCCTTCTATACGCAAAAATTCCAAAAGGAAACGTGAATGCCGTCTTCTCTTGATTCTCCGGATTAGCCGTAATCTGATTATACCCGGAATAACCATCTAGGAAACAATAGAATTCTTGACCCGATAACCTCTCCAACATTTGATCCATAAAAGGAAGAGGGAAGTGATCTTTTCTGGTTGCTTGATTAAGCTTCCGGTAGTCGATACACATACGTCATCCCGTTACGGTTCTTGTCGGAATCAATTCATTCTTCTCATTTGTTATCACGGTCATGCCTCCTTTCTTTGGAATTACTTGCACCGGACTCACCCATGCACTATCAGAGATAGGATATATCATTCTTGCTTCCAACAACTTTACTACCTCCTTCCTTACAACTTCTTTCATTGTAGGATTTAATCGTCGTTGTGGTTGAGCCACGGGCTTGAAGTCCTCTTCCATCATAATTTTGTGCATACAATACGCCGGACTTATTCCTTTCAAATCGGAAAGAACCCAACCTATTGCTTCTTTGTTTTCTTTCAATACATGGATCAATTTCTCCTCTTCTTTGCTTGACAATGAACCACTTATGATGACCGGTTTATTACCACCTTCTTCAAGGAACACATACTTCAAATGGGATGGTAACATTTTCAACTCTAACTTTGCTTTGTCAACCTTTGGTTCATCCTTTAACTCTTCAATCTTTACTTCAAAAGGATTTATTTCTTCCAATGCTTCAAGATCTCGTAAACACTCTTCAATTTCTTTTTCTTCATCTTCATTAAGAACTTCACGAGCATCGGTCAAGGTTTTTTCAAGAGGTGTAAACAAGTGAACTTGTCTTTCAACATTCATGATAGCTTCCTCCATAAAATCAACTCTAAAGCAATCTCCATTATCATTCGGATGCTTCATCGCTTCAAACAAGTTAAAACAAACCTCTTCATCTTGAAACCTCAATTTCATCAAACCATCATCAATGTCAATCATCATCCTTGCCGTCTTCATAAAAGGTCTTCCAAGTATCAATGGGGTATCAACATCTTCCTCCATATCAATGACAACAAAATCAACCGGAAACAAGAACTTGTCAACTTTCACAAGTAAGTCTTACGCTATCCCAAAAGGGCGAGTTGTAGACTTATCCGCTAATTGAAGTGTCATTCTTGTATCTTTCATATCAATAATGCCTAACCTCTTAACCATGGACAAAGGAATCAAATTGATACTTGAACCCAAATCAACCAAACCTCTTCCAACATGAATGTCACCAATAGTAACCGGCAAAGTGACTCTTCCCGGATCTCTTTCCTTTCTCGGTAAAGTACATTGAATGATTGTGCTACACTTAGCATCAAGAACAATTGTTTCAGGCTCGGTGTAGCTTCTTTTCTTTGTGAGGATGTCCTTCATAAACTTGGCATACTTTGGCATTTGCTCTAAATCTTCCCCAAAAGGGATATTAATTTGCAATTGCCGAAATATGTCCCAAAATCGAGCATATTGCCTCTCATTATCTTTCTTTGTGGGAGCATGAGGGTAAGGTAGATTACGAACGGGAGGACTCATAATTTTCTTCTTTCCTTCTTGAATCTTTTTCTTTTTCTCTCTATTTTTTTCTTTTTCTACCTCACTTTTTTCTTCACTCTCATTTTCAACTAAAACTCCCTTATCTTTCTTTGGTTCTACTTCACTTTCTACCTCTTTCTCCTTTTCTATCCTAACTTCCTCCTCATCAACCAATTTCTCCACTTCACTTTCTAGTACTTTTCCACTCCTAGTTACAACCGCTTTGCAATGGTCCTTAGGATTGGTTTGAGTGTTTGCCGGGAATGATGGTCCGGTTTGCTTCTCGGCTAGTTGTTTCGCAAGTTGGCCAACTTGAGTCTCTAAATTCTTTATCGCTGCTTCATTACTTTTTTGATTCGCCATTGATGCTTGCATAAATTGATTTAGAGTCTCCTCCAACTTTGAAGGCTTGTCTTGAGAAGGTGGTTGTTGTTGATAAGGACTTTGTCTTTGTTGATAATTGTCTTGCCTCCACCCTTGACCGTATTGTGGTGCATTTGGCCTTTGTTGATATCCACCTTGATTTTGGTAAGGAGCTTGTCTTTGTTGATAGCCTCCTTGATTTTGATTCGCCATGTAATTCACTTCATTCACCGGTGGACAATATCCGGTAGGGTGGTCTCCACTACAAAGCTCACACAAAGCAACTTGTTTATTCTTGTTAGGATCTTGTAGCTCTTTGAGTTGTTGAGGTAACCTTGCCATTTGCTTGGTAAGTTCCTCCACTTGTTGAGAAAGAAGCTTATTTTGAGCAAGAATCGCATCATTTGTCCCTAATTCAATAAGCCTCGGTTTCTTTTGAACAACTCCTCGGTTATGTTGCACCTGATGATCATTTCTGGCCATTTTCTCAATTATTTCAATTGCCTCCACTGCTGTCTTAGCCATCAAGGAACCTCCAACTGTAGCATCTAACAAGAGCTTCGGTTGTGGTTGTAAGCCATTCCGAAACATGTGAATATGAGTGAGTTCATCAAATCCATGACTAGGACACTTTCTCAACATTGACTTATACCTTTCCCATGCTTCATTGAGAGTTTCATTCACACCTTGAGAGAACACTGAAATTTCTATTTTTGCTTCAAGCAACCGTGACTGAGGGAAGAACCTATCGAGAAACTTTTCCTCTAACTCATTCCAATTTGTCATGGTTTGAGTGGGTTGGTATAGATACCAATCCTTTGCTTTGCCAATCAATGAATGAGGGAATAATCTCGTAAACACCTGCCCTTCCTCTCTTTCAGGGGCTCCGTCTGCTCCGATAATTTTGTAGAACTTTGTCAAGTGTGTATATGGGTCCTCATGATCAAGACCTGCAAAGGGACTAGCATAAAGTAACTGAAGAATGCCAGTCTTCATTTCAGAATTTCTGGCATTGTTGTTGTTTCTTGCAAACTGGGCTGTTCTTCTTGGACTGTTAGCACATGGTGGTCTCGGATCTGGTGGTGGTGGTGGATCACCATTCCCTGCCATCTCTTCTTAGATAACTTGGGAAGTTGATGAAGTAGTCGCTTCTTGGGCTAGTCTTTGTTCTTTGGCTAATTTCCTTCTTCTCCTGGTTTTGCTGTTCAGTCTCCTTGCAGTTCTTTCAATTTCTGGATCAAAAAGAAGTTGATCTGCCGGTATACTTCCTCGCATAAACCAGAGCTGAAACACTAACCAAAAAGTGAGCCAAGACTAGGTAATAATATTAGTAATTATACTCAAAACACACAAAAACTATTGCGATGCTTGTAATATCTTAACGCCAATCCCCGGCAATGGCGCCATTTTGTTAGAAAGCATAGGATAAGTATTTCTATTATCGTCTCCTCAGGGATTGATGCGATATTACCGCCGTTCTACAACTTAGTATATTTTGAGTTAAGATTTTGGAAGGGTTTAAAAACGGTTTGGTAAAACTGTGTCAAGATTAGTTTTCATTAGCTTGCTTTTGTGTATACTCTGATGATTATGTATATGAACATATCAATGATTAGTACAACCACGTATCCTCTTGATACCGTTTATCTCTAAAGCAGTATCGTGATTGTTATTATATTAACCGTCAGATGATCTCTCATGCCGACGATTGACATAATAACCTTTAAAGTCTGATACAAGTGATTATCAACTCACAAATCTATCTCTAGAGTTTGATTATTGATAGATGAATACCCTTTAGGTTAAGATTTGAAACATATCTCTCAATAGTGTATCAAAACAACATATAAACATGAATACAAACATCAAAACAAGATCTCCTAGCATGAGAAGTTTAGCTCTCCATAGATTCAACAACAAACATCAAAACAAGATCTCCTAGCATGAAAATCCAAAGATGATGTAGAAAGATGCTTAAGAAATCTTGAATGGAAATGAGTTTTATTTCTCTCTTCTCTCTTGCCCTAGAATGTTCTTGGTTGTTCTATGTTCAAAAAGATAAGAATCCTCTCTAAAAATATCTCAAAGTGCCTAAAAGTAGTCCCTTGAAAAAGTACCTCCGCTTAGCGCATAGACGGCCGCTAAGCGGACCACTTAAAATATCTGCTTCCACACAAGGGTCCGCTAAGCGGGCCGAGGCCGCTTAGCGGAACTGGCTGAACACAAATTTTCCTCTCGCCACTGGAAAGCGCGCTTACACGTCGCTGAGCGGCCCTTGCTGAGCAACTCTTCTTCAATTGGCATTGAGTCTTGCTCCAAATTGCCCTTCTATCTTCCAAAACTTTCCACATTGCAAAATACCTACAAAATGCATACGAAAAGCTAATAAATACTATATTTACTACTAAACTCAATTTTATTTATTTACACGATTATGAACCGTAATTACATTGAAATTAATGAGAAAAGTTATCGAAATACCACAAAAGTTATCAACAAACTATCCACGTTTTGGATTCTAACAGCGCCCCCTATCCTCTTTTTATTATCCTTTTCTCGGTTTTCTGCAACCAACAGAATCTCACATATTTACATTTTTTCATTCGATTAATGTTTTTATCAAATTCGACTAACACCACACCATTACTGCAACATAAAATTACCAATCCACATAGAACAATTTTTCAGCAACAATTCATTAATAATAACAAGTTTTCAGTATCAGCCACAACAAATCAAACACAAAACAGGAATGATTTCATAAATCCAATCCCACATAATATTCATCATATACCCTATTATAGAGTCAGAACCCTACCCTTACCTTGAATTGGAGACCGCTCTATAATTTTCTCCGATGGATTCCTAACTTTTGCCCCTTTTTGGTTCTCCTCTTCTCTGCAATCTCACGTCCAATTCTTGTTCTGTTAAAACCTAACTTTTTCTCTACTGCACTTCTAATTCTCTTTTTTATTCTAATTAACTAATATAATATTCTATTCTCTCTTTGGGCCTAAAAATTTTATACCCCCACTTTTCTATTTCTAGGCATCACATAAGCCCATATAAATAATATAGTATTATTCTAATACTACTTCTGCGACTTAATCAACTAATTAATCGCCTAATTAATTTAACCGATTAATTCAACTAGCAACCACACCACTTAAATCGACATTTCACAATTTAATAATAAAATCGGAAATAATTCAGAATTATTTATATTAATATTATTACTAATATTAATAATACTAAATAATACTATTAGTAATTGACCGACTAATCAATCAAATAATCAACTTATCCACAACCCAACATATAAAAACTTATCAACCAGATAATCCAAAAATAATTTAATTAAATACTTAATTAAATTACGGGTGTTACAACTCTCCCTACTTAGAATATTTTCTTCCTCGAAAATCCACTCGATACTACAACTCTTAATGTGAATTCCGCATCTAACTCTCTAATCCCACATTTGCGCTTGACAACACTTCGCTCACTACTTTCCAAACATACTAATAACTCAACTCGATTTTAAATCAACTACTCACATGCTAATTAGTCAACACCTACGCGACTTAGCCGTTAAAGCAGTAACCACAACACAATTATACTTGGATATACAACATCACATTATTATCTTAACAACATCTTCAACACCCAAAACACATACACAATCTTATTTCCGTATCCACGTCTGTCAATTACCAAAATATCACCAAATCTATTCACCTCGTCGTATCACTCTTGTAGTGACATCAACATAATATAGCCAACTTTGTCATATTATGGAGTATCATTCTTCACTATATATAGAAATCAACAATAACATCACGACAACGGTAACAAAATCATTATAACATTAACTTAACCGGATAATTCGTCAAACATACACATAGCTCACCATCGACCAACAACCACAATAATTTTCTTATAATATCAGCAAATATATACTAGAAACATAGTACCTTGACACAACATTCTTATATCAACAATCCACCAAATCAAACGTGTAGGTCAAGACATATCACTCTCATAGGCTTCTAATATTCTAATCTTCACTTCTAACGAGTCGTATACACATAGCAACTGCGCCACATCACGCTTTAGCTGCGCGATTCTGATCCTCCATCTTAAATCGCCGTCCTCGTCCAAATTTCTGTCAACTATTTGGTTTACAAGTATTCTCAATCTTTCACTTGGCGACATTCGCTCGCATATAAACTCGCTACTCTGAATTGTTCAATACGTCTCAATTATTCCTAATCACTTTTCCATTAATTCACACAACTGATGAGCGACTATCCTCACGATATAAATCCTCAATCACTTTACATACTATTACGATAGCAGGACAAGTTTATCTCATCCAATACGACCCCGTCTACTATCAACAAGAGATTAAGGGTGATCAGTTCCTCAATTTGTCAATAGATAGACGACAACCATAACGGAGCATAAACCATCGTTACCAAACTTTAATAGCATTCTCTTAGAACTGGTATTCAAGTCACCTGTAGCACCATAATTCAATAATCTACTTCAAGGTTTACAAATATTCCCATAATTTTCCTTTCATTCGATCTTGTCGATGAGACACCAACTCTCAACATATTTCACGGTCCATATTGTACTCACTTAGAATCACACGAAGGTTAAATATTTTCCAACTCAAGAATTACTACTATACCAGTACATTACCCTTCGTCTCATTTAAATTGCAATCTCAACAATGCCATTCCACATTGGTTTGATGATGGAACCTCTCCAAATTCTTCTTTTACCCATGCCGCCACTTTGGCTTTACAAACACGACTCTAATTCTTCTTAAAGCATCTTCCCTTAAAAGGACATCTTCATTCTAATCATTGTTAATCAGCATTAGCTGCATCTCTATACGCTTCTCCAATACTTTCACATCCTTTTTAATATCGAACATCTCATTTTCTCGACTTATTCGCCAACAACCTATTACACTTGACCTCGTCTCGCACGACTGCGATAACAACCATTTATGCCCAAAAGCATCTAGTTACGTAACCAACTTCAAAGTTTCTCCATATAGGAATGCATCTATCGTATTTGGAATCACTTCATAGGATAGAACATATTATTATCTATTCACAGGTTCAAACAGAACATCAATTTGATACTCTGAACACGAGATACAAATTTCCAGAGTTATCCGAAAATGTGAACACCGACGTCATCCATCAACATCATACGATAGCATCCGAACAAAATTCCTTGTTCCAGTACCAACACTTATCATTCTTGAAATCGTACTCATCTCCTCGCATTTCTAACTCTGATTCGCGATTCAAAACATTCCAACAACTTTAACAACTTTTACAATCACTCATAAGGATCTCACGACAGGGTCTACAACAATATATCACTCTATCACCATCCAAACGTCGACATCATACGCAAGGGATACTCAAACTGAAAATTTCACAGTCCACCAGCAGCGCTGAAACATCGCAACTTTCTAAGTTCCATCTTCTAAAAATTATCCTCTTTACTTAACAATCACCTTCAGAAAAAGTCAGGGATTTAAACTCTACTCGTATATCGACAACCGACACATTGCTTCTCATTCTCCGAGACGTACACATCAACAATGTCTGATCTTCCTCCATCAAAACGCTCCAACTTGATTACAAACAAAAACTTAAATCCATGTCACCTTCGGATTCGGGAAACAAAGAAACTTCAACGATACTTGCACCATCGCCATCAACAACACATTGAACCAAAATCTTACAACTGAAACATATTCGAGAAGCAAGGCTTCTCCCCTACTCATCTCAAACTACCTCCTGCATATAATCGATTAGAAAGAAAACAAGTACCTATAGTGTTTCGCACACATGTCACATACTAAGAAATAATATATCGACAGTATTCAAATGTCACACTACTCTACTGACTCGACAACTTGGTCGGACAGACCGACCTGTTCTGATACCACTAATGTAACTCCCCATTTCTACCCGACAAATATTATAAAATCAGAGTTACAAAATTTCAACATACAAATAGGATGCTACATTTCAACTCAAAACAAACGTCATTAATCACATGTGAAACAGATACATAACACACAAAACTCGGATGAATCGATAACAACATAGTTTAGTCTTAAAAACGAAACAACTTTTAATATTAAGCAGCGGAATCATAATTTCAACTTAAATGACATAACATCTTGTCCAACTAAAATCAACTCCAAAAAAACATGGTACTTTGATAAATTCAACATAATATTCCACAACTAAATATAATAAAAACGATAAAACAACAAGCGTTCATCTCCCCGAGTGTTACGTATCAGAGTGACCAACACCTGACTCAAACTAATGAAGGTAAGCGACCTTCACTCTGGATTACACGTACGTTACCAACATAAGGGTAACATTCAAACATAAGAGGTGAGATATCAAACCATATAATTGATTGTATGATAAACAATATATTAGATCAGATTAAATAAAATCACCACTTCATCAACTTTCAAACAACACTCATCACCACAAAATTATCAACATAATATAACGACTAATTTATCATCACAACAACAATTCAAAATGCAACTCGGAATACGACTCGTACAATGCACATGCATGTGGTACCATTGGAGCAGAACTCCAAACTTAATAATGGAGCAAAACTCCCAACTTAATAATGGAGCAGAACTCCCAACTTAATAAATGCCAACTAATAGAGACATCAATAAGGCATAATCCTTCATCACAGTTCTCCAGTCCAGGCCGTCGCAAAATATGCAAATGTATGTGACTCGATAAATGGGATATCATAAAATGCAACTTCAACAACAACAACAACAACTTAAACATCAACGAGGCAAAACCTCCAACTTATATTTTGCCAATAAATAGAAGCAAATCATCAACATCACATCGTCGCAAGTTTATTGTTATAAACTGTTTCATCTTCGTCATAACATCATTACAACAACATCACAATAACGATTCAACTTTGGGATAAGCCTACAACTTTATTACTTTTCCAATTAATAGAGGCAAAACAAAAACAACAACAACAATTACCAACAACTTGATCTTAATAACAATTAGCAACACTTATCAACAACTACATCATATTAGCAACATTAATTAACAACTACAACATTACAACCACAACAACGATTATAACAAGTCGACAACAAAAATTATAATAATAAGTCAACAACCACGGACAACCACTTTATACAACCTAAAGTCTTAATCGGAATATTCACAACCACGCTATAATTCTACAATTTTCAGCAAAGTATACAACACATCGATTCAACCAAAATACGCCACAACGTTCCGTATATATTCAGACAACTTAACTATACCGGTCAAATAATTATCGGTTACAAGTTCTATTATTTCTACTTAGTACTAAGGTGTATTATTAAGCCTCAACTAATTAATTAACTCTGCAAATGATACTTGATACTGCTATTAAATTTTATCTTCCAAACCTGCTAATTAACCTTTTGTTATAAACTTACTGATATTCTACTGCTGCTATAAACATACTTCTACTGCCATTGCATAATGCTTCTGCTAATTTATTTTCTCATCAGTATCTACAACCAAATACTAGTCATCTATATTTAATTATTTAATTGATGCATGTACCTAAACTAATTAACTAATACATACCATTTAATTATTAAAGTGCTACTAGCAATTGATGGTGGCCCCCACAAACCACGGGGTGACCGCCCCCCTCTTATCATTCTCCCAGGGAGCACCCGCTCCCTTCTTGGACCTCCATGGGGATGACCTCCCTCCCTCCTTTCACCTGGGGGTGGGCGCCCCCTCTCCTTTTTTTTCCTTTTCCTTTTCTATGTTTTCTGCAACTTATAGAATCTCACCTATTTACAGTTTTTTATTCGATTACAGTTTTTATCAAATTCGACCAACACCACACCATTACAACAACATAAAATTACCAGTCCACATAGAATAATTTTTCAGCAACAATTTATTGATAATAACAATTTTTCAGTATCAGTCACAACAAATCAAACACAAAACAAGAATGATTTCATAAACCTTATCCCACATACTATTCATCATATACCCTATTATAGAGTCAGAACCCCACCCTTACCTTGAATTGGAGACCGCTCTATAATTTTCTCCGATTGATTCCTAGCTTTTGCCCCTTTTTGGTTCTCGTCTTCTCTGCACTCTCACGTCCAATTCTTGTTCTGCTAAAACCTAACTTTTTCTTTACTGCACTTCTAATTCTCTTTTTTATTCTAATTAACTAATATAATATTATATTCTCTCTTTGGGCCTAACAATTCTACACCCCCACTTTGCTACTTCTAGCCATGACATTAGCCTATATAAATAATATAGTATTATTCTAATACTATTTCTGCAACTTAATCAATTAATTAATCGCCTAATTAATTTAACCGATTAATTCAACTAGCAACCACACCACTTAAATCGACATTTCACAATTCAACAATTAAATCGGAAATAATTCATAATTATTTATATTAAAATTATTACTAATATTAATAATACTAAATAATACTATTAGTAATCGACTAACTAATCAACCAAATAATCAACTTATCCACAAGCAACATATAACAAATTATCAACCTGATAATCCAAAAATAATTTAATTAAATATTTAATTAAATTACGGGTGTTACACTTCTCATCTCCAACTCTTCATAGAACCAATAAAAAAAGCTACACCCTACATGATTAGAGCCCTGTGTAGATTAAGAAACCAAAACACAATGCTATACGAAAAAGATTTACCAGAATTTTCCCACGAAGAAGATTTATCATTAAAGCTTACTTTAAAATGTGGAGAGCCCAAAAATTGCTTTTCATAGTTGCTAATCGTTATTGCCTCGCGAAGAACAAGAATGTCTCCACTACGACAACAAGGTTTTCATTGCAGATTCGAATTTGTGTAAACTTGTGAATTAAAACTTCCAGAACTCTTTGTTTTCACTAAGGATGAAAAACACTCAGAGCTCATACTTATGAAACTCATGTTTTCGATTTAAGGTTCGTTTTAGGCAATGGCGATGGAAAACGATGAATTTTGAGCCCTAATTCGATTTAGGGTCATTTCTAGATATAAATGCAGAGAAGACGCGTTGATGAAGAAGATGGTGATGAAGAAATGTGACCTCAAATGCCACACGTGCAGTATTACACTGGTTTTTAAAATTTGACGAAAATGATTCATATGATGCTGTTTGAGTAGATAAAAGATCAAATTAGTTTTTTAAAGAGAAAAAAAAACCAAAAACAAAAATATTTTACCTTTAAATAATTGGCTTAAATGCAGTTTTGGTCGCTCAAATTTCTCAATTGCTTGATTTTGGTCCCTCATGTCTCAATTGCTTTATTTTGGCCCCTAAATTTTCTAATTGCTTAATTTTGGTCCCCTAAATTTCAATTGCTTGATTTTGCCTCTCAAATTTGCCCCCTTTTACATTTGATAGTCCCCTAATAACTCGTAGACTAAATTTCTTTTTTTGGTTTTTTTTCCTTTCTAATTTTCTTCTTTACAATTCTATTTTTCTTCTCTTTTTAATAATTAAGCTTTGAATGTAATATTTTGAAAATCTTAAATATTTCGTTCAACTTAGCATATACGGACAAACATGCAATATCCCTTATAAAAATTGAAATTCTATATGACTAATATGATTGTTAGACTTTGGGACTTTATGCTTAACTATGAGGGAGTTATTGGCCAAAGAGTTTGTTATGTTAATTAGGTAGTGATCTATTTTATTTTGTCAAAATAATTTATCATTACACATAAGTTGAATGAAATATTTAAGATTTTTAAATATTACATTCAAAGTTTAATTATTAAAAAGAGAAAGAAAAATAAAATTGTTGAGAAGAAAATTTAAAGAGATAAAAATAAAAAAAAAAAAGTCCACATATCATTAGGGGACTATCAAATGCAAAAGGGGACAAACTTAAGAGGTCAAAATCAAGCAATTGGAACTTTAGAGACCAAAATCAAGTAATTATAAAATTTGAGGGACCAAAATCAAACAATTGAAACATAAGGGACCAAAATCAAACAATTAAGAAATTTGAGAGGCCAAAACTGCATTTAAGTATAAATAATTATACAAACATAATGAACACAAAAGACAAATTTAAAATAAGACAAAATTTAAAGAACTAATAAAAAACAAAACTTGATTCGATTAAAATCAATGATACTTCCATCAATAATGTTTGTTATATAAATAATATAGTACTAGTACTACGACTCTATCTCTTTACTCTTTCCTAAAAGCTAAGGGTTGGCATTATTCGCTTGATAGAGTAAAAAAGATGGAAATTAGATGAAGTTCCGAAAAAATCCAAGTTGTTTCAATGAATTGACGTACCTGAAAGGGGTATGCTATGAACAACACATCATTGCAGCGTGTTTCACGTTAAGAGACCATAGGCATAACATAAGATTCAAATGCATAACATAAGTTTTGAGTAAAGCTACTATGCAGTACTTGATAAGAATAAAATAATAACTTTTGTTCATTACACTCTTCCCATCCTTGAGACATGGTATCAAATCAAACGTCTCTGAAACTCTTATGCATTCTTCCACCCTATAAATAACTTATGCAACTGCACTAACCAATCATCCCAATCCACCATTCATAAACCTAACCTCTCTGAGATTGAGTCATCATGTCCTTTTCTAACTCACCTGCTGCTGCAACTGGCACTTCGGTTCAACTTCAACATGTTGGTGGCAATGCCACTACTAATAACAGTTTGATCCAAAAGAATGCCACTTCTCCACATTCACACCATAAAGCTAATAATTACTTGCCAAATCCATTTGAACTTCATGATAGTCAGATCTTGGACAAAGTCTATCTTTCCCATGTCACTGATGATGAATATTGTGATACTGATATCATTTTCGAACTTGTCTCCACTCTTGTGCTTCAGGTTATCTATACGCATTCACTTTTTTTAAACAAAGTCATAATAATCACCTGAAAAACACACACACACACATAATTGTGAGTATAACTATAAGGGTTTGAACTCTGGTGATAGCGTCAAACCTAGAAATATCGGCTATCTGAGCTAGGATTTGCATACATATACTTATTCACTTTATTACTATTTAAATGTTAAATTTATGACAGTAAACCCATATACCTTAATAAAGATAATACTAGTTTCAAACCATTACTTATAAAAAGCACAATTAACTTTTAAAATTGTTTTACAGAGTAATACACAGATTCCTGTGACCGGATTCAAACCAGATTTTCCTACACTCAAGCTCATTTCTTGTCAGGTTATTAGTTTCTACTTTATATCTAATCTATATAGTTGATGATGCTTTAAACAAATGATTATATGTTGCTAATATAGTTCATATAACAAACAACAGATGATAACTACGCGTAGTGCTGCACAATCCGTTCACCAAACAACACTGTGGATTCTTCAAAACCTGAGATCCTACTCTTGGGATGCAAAAGCACTTATAACTCTAGCTGCATTCGCTTTGGAGTATGGAAACTATTTGCACCTTAATAGGGTCACAGCAACAGACCCAATTGGAAACTCCTTGAGACAACTGAATCAAGTTCAAACTAGAAAAATCTCAACTGATATCCCCGAATTGGTCAATTTCATAGTGCATAAGTTGCTGCACCTAAAACAGTGGGCAGATTGGTCTGCAGAAGGCTATGATCCGGAGGATGTTCCTGCTTTGACAGAAGCCTTGCAAGAGATTCCTGTCTTTGTTTATTGGACAATTGCTTCCCTTGTTGCTTCTACCGGCAATATTGTCGGTGTTTCGTAAGTTCTTATGGTTTTAGATTGCAATCGCAGTCGCAGTTACTAATAATATTGTGCCATTCAATTTCATATGTAATATTATAATCTAACGCTATTACTTATCTTTATTTTTTAGGAACTATAAATTATCAGAATATAGAGAGAGGCTTTCTGGAATTGTTCAGAAATTGGTTGTGCATTTGAACAATTGCAAGGAGCAAATAAGTTAGTAAACTTGTATAGCTTTTTCATCTTTCTTTATGCTATGAGATTTGGACTCAATTATGCCATAATAAGAGCTCGCTTTTCTTTCGTTGCAGGCTACATAGACGATTTGTTTAACCGCAGGAAGATCTTTGATAAGCCCAAAGATATTGTTGACTGTTTGAAAGCTTTGATCCATCATAATGGAACTGATAGTCCTCAGATCCATGAAGGTGCCATCCATGTTAAAACGGTGAGTTTTGAAATATTGAGAGATAGAGTTCAATTTTCCGTCGATGACCGTTGTAAAATAATCATTAGTACTATTTTAAATAATTTGAAAGAGAATCAATGACTATGTATTTGTTTGTTCATCTATGTTCCCAATAGGGTCTTGAAGTTTTTAGGCAGAAACATGTATTGGTGTTCATTTCGAGTCTTGATAGCATTGAAGATGAGATTTCACTTTTGAATTCAATCTATGAAAGATTGCAAGAAAACTCAAAAGAACCAATAAAAGGTTTCAAGAAAGAAGACTTCAAGATTTTGTGGATCCCCGTTGTGAACAATTGGGACGATATCCACAAGGAACGTTTCAGAGCATTGAAGAGTGGAATCAAATGGTATGCAGTGCAGTATTTCAATGAGTTACCAGGTCACAGGATAATAACAGATCCAGAAAGAATAGGGTACATTGGTAATCCTATAATCCCAGTGTTCAATCCTCAAGGATACATAACAAACATAGATGCTATGGACTTGATTTTCCAATGGGGGATAGATGCATTCCCATTTAGGAAAAGTGATGGTATTGACCTTACTTTAAAGTGGAAATGGCTTTGGGATGTAATAAAAAAAGCAACTCCTGGACTACAGGTAATAAGTTGAATATGTCTCAGTAGTTAAGTTCAAATAAGTCAATTCAAATCCGCTGATATATACTTTTGAAATTGTTTCGCTTTATTATTTGATTATTCAGGTGAAAGGGGACAGATACATCTTTATCTATGGAGGTACCAACAACAAATGGATCCAAGATTTCACAATTGAGCTAGAAAAGATCAAAAGGCACGAGACTCTGAAACGTGCAGACGTTATAATAGATAACTATCAATTGGGCAAAGACGACCCTAACCGTGTTCCTAGTTTCTGGATTGGTGTAGAAAGGAAGAAACAAAACAAGAAGCATCAAGAAGCTGTGGACTGTGAGATTCAAGACATTGTGAAAAGCTTGTTTTGTCTGAAAAGGGATCCACAAGGATGGATTATTCTAAGCAAAGGACAAAACATTAAGCTTCTGGGTCATGGCGAACCGGCTTATCAAACATTGGCTGAGTTTCAGAATTGGAAAGATAGAGTGTTGGAGAAGGAAGGGTTTGATATTGCATTCAAAGAGTATTACGAGATGAAGGCTAAAGAGCTATCTGGTCGTGAACCATGTGAAGTTGTTAACGTTGATACTTACAGCTCAAATGTTATAGCTACTATAGCATGCCCAAATCCTATGTGTGGACGTGTGATGGAGGTTTCATCTGTTCATTACAAGTGCTGCCATCGTGATGAACCAAATAACTTTGGTGTTTGATTCTTGTTGATTGATGCATGAGAGAAGTGATTGTTTTGAGATATTTGCCGTTGTGTTTTCTCAATTTCTGTTTTGCTTTTGTTTGATGACAGCATGTGTCTGTCTAAACTAAAAATGTTGTGTGTGATGTTATGTATTAACCCTTTAAATGGGTGAGAATAATAGTGGCTTCCATATGTATATGTATCATGTTGAAGTTCTTGAATGAATAAAATTTATTTGTCTTTGCAAATGTTAAAAAAAGTCTTCATATCTTCATCTGTTATGTTGTTCTTAGCTGTTACTATTGTAGCACTAGGTTGGGTGATCAAAACCAAACCAACCCAATAGAAAACCGCAAACCAAACCAAACCAAACCGAAACCGCAAAAAACCGCATTTGGTTCGGATTAGTTTGGGTCAGTTTTTACAAAACCGCACGGTTCGGTTGGGTTTGCGGTTTGTATTTTGTAAACCGAACCAAACCGAATCAAACCGCACTATGTTACAACCTAAATTTTACTAACTCACATCCAACCCAAACTTAAACTTATTATACATTAGCATTATGATTACGAACAATTTTCTCATCCTTACACATATAATTTCAGTCCCGATCTTCTAAAATCTCTAATAACATTATCGCACCTTCTTTGCCACATACATCTTCCGTCTTCTTCTATAATCTCTACTCTCTTATATTCTTTCTTTTTCACCTTCTCATTTTTATGTAAATGTTCCGTATTTCAGTTTCGTTTTTATCGCATATC
The DNA here is from genome assembly GCF_029867415.1 of Vicia villosa. NCBI lineage: Eukaryota > Viridiplantae > Streptophyta > Magnoliopsida > Fabales > Fabaceae > Vicia > Vicia villosa. The sequence continues at coordinate 139,833,577 of NC_081180.1, read as the reverse complement.
TTCTTCTCTAATCTCTCAATACTTTTTTTCTTTTTCACTTTCACTAATCTTTCGTCTCTTCTATTTTTTTGTTTCGTTATAATAATTTTTATATTGTTTTATGCTATTATTTTATATTTAATATTCCACTTTTGTCTAATTTAATTTTTACATATTAAATGGAAAATTGTTGTCAAAATATGACGAGCTTTGTTGTTATTTGATAGTGTATAAATGTATAAATATAAAATTATGTTATCATCTATATGTGTATGTATGGATCAATAAAATATTTATAAAAAACCGAACCAACCGAACTGAACCAAGCCGCATTAGTTTGGTTTGGTTTGGTTCGGATTTTTTTTAAAAGCCAACCGAACCAAACCAAACCGCACTATTTTTTCTCTTGCGGTTCGGATGATTTTTTTCGTCAAAACCGCCCAAACCGCACCGCGAGCACCCCTAGCACTAGGTTAGTGTTAGAAAAACAACCTAACATAAAAGATTAAAGAAACAAAAGTAAAAAAATAATAGATATGAAAGATTAAAGAAACAAAAATAAAAAACTAATAAACACAATTAATATTCATTAACGTTATTCGGTCAATGATGTTTATTTCTTAGACAATAGAGTAGCTAACAAGCTATATATATATATATATATATATATATATATATATATATATATATATATATATATATATATATATATATATATATATATATATATAATACTACGACTCCCCGCCCATGCCTTCCTTCTGTGTCCACATATATATGAGCCATACTCAACAAGTTACACATTGACGAATATCGAGCATCTATGAAGACTTCTTACAAGATGATCGCATCCAAGCAACTAGAGAGGTACACATCCTGCTTAACAATGAGAAACATGAAACAAGTCTAAGAAATGCTTGAACTTTTGATGATTGGCTTCATCAACATATCAATTGTCTAAATGCAAATAACTCTCTGATCTTGTAGAAACTTACATCGATATGATTGATCCTATTATGCTACACCTGATTGATTGCTAAATAAATGACACTATGACTATCACAATGCAACTAAATTCTATCTTACTCAACACTCGATTCTCTCACCAATCATGTAAGCCATAAAGCTTCTTTCACAACTTTCGTTGTCATCATGTACTCTGCTTCAACTGTTGACATGACCACTATGGATTGAACCAATGACTTTCAACATATAGGTCCTCATGCTAAAATAAAGACATATTCTATTGTAGACCTTCTATCATCCATATCATCATAGTCTAAATCAACATATTATACAATTGAAGGATCACCATGTTCACTGTTATACATGACTGATCCGTTGTCACTCACGGATCAAAAACGAGTATTTTGTAAAACGTAGTACAACGACAATGGCTCGAGTCATATCGCAAAGATTCTTGTATTATTATTAACCAATTAAAAACGATTAAGAGGAGGTTTATGATTTTGATTGAGAAAAAGTGATTAAATAAGTGCCTATCTAAATAAGCTGAAACGACAATTCTACTAGTTCGGGTACCAACTTATCACTAGTTTATAAAACATCAATCCCCTAACATAAATACAAAAGTCATACCCACATCTTATGCTGCCAATCTAAAGCACGTATCCATTATCTTAGAGAAAACTTTAAACCTTACAAATACTTCTTTAATACAAACTAGTTTGTCATATCCAATGTCACAGAACCCCTCAAATTGCTTCATGTGCCAAGATGGAAGAGTCTTAAGAACTAGTAAGAATTACATATGCAACCAAGTCATCATACAAACAAATATCTTCCTGGTAGCTTGGTTGAATAATGCTCTTTGTCAAGTACATGAATATAATCTTGTACTTCAATTGTAACTTCAAGTCATGGGTTAAGAATTGCATATGCAGCCAAGTCATCATACAAATAAATATCTTTCTGGTAGTTTGGTTGAATGATGCTCTTTGTCAAGTACGTGGATATAATTTTGTACTTCAATTGTAACTCAAGTCATGGGTTAATTTTAGTATCAAATCTTGGTTCTTCTTGTGCTTCAAGCACTACATGCATATTATTCACTGTGGCAAATCAAGCATATTGATCAATGATATTTTATAAAATAAAGTTTTTTCATTTTCTTTTGCACTAAAAAAAAATAAAGAAATGATTTAGATATAATTTTTAGCTCATCAAATATGTGAATTTCTTACTCAAATTTTGATGGTTTAAATCTCTTGAATACACTTTTTCATTATTTTGTCTGTTTTAATCAATAATTAATAAAACAATAAAAAATATTGAAAAATATCAAAGGCAAGATTTTGGACAAGCAATTCAACCATTAATTCATTTACTTTCAATCTTCAATGTCAAATATATATGTTGACTATATTTAACCCATGTTTTAAAAATTGGATCGAATTGGTCGGTTGGACCGTGAATTGGATAAAAATCTAGTTGGGTATTTGGGTCAACCTTTTAAAACTTCTAATGGGTCAAAACTAGAGTAGAACAAAAAAAAAACAAATTAAACCGTCCAAAACTATTTGAACTATGGAATCGGAATTGGTTTTGTAAAACTGGCCGGTTCAAAAAAATCATCAAATTGACCTTTTTTTTTAAAGAATTTTAATATGTAAATTTTAAAACTTAACCACCTATAAAATATAATTTTGCAATATTTTAAAAATTTTCCAAAATATTATTTGTAAATAAACCATTGTTCTTTATTTCTCATCATTGACACTTATTAAAGAAGAAAAAACAGTACACTATTTATTCATTTTTCTTTTTCTTTCCATCATTGGCATGTCACTGTCTATCTAGTTCAAAAGAAAAAGTTCCCTGATACTCAAATTAACAAACACACTCGCAGAAGATTGTCTTTTGTCGTAATGAATACAAAAATACAAAAGAGAATGTTTTCTAAAAACAATTCCAATAAAATGGCAATGCAGTCCCTTATATAAAAACAAACAAACATTGTCATGTGAGGGTATATTGTGGAAACCACTTCGTATCATCATGTTTCACGTTTAGAGACCACTCATTAAGAAGCTACCTTGTCTTTACTTTTACTTTTAAAAATATTTGTCTATTGTATCATGCCAAGTATAAATAGGGGAAGAAGCACTTAACATAAATAATTAAGAAAGGTGTGATAGTTAATTTTCTACTAATCATTTGTTAATTAGATACAAATCATCACCATGTCCATTGCATTGTCCTCTGTTGCACCAAATGGTACCTCCCAACAACAACAGAAATCTCAGCTCCCTAACCCCTTTGAACTTGACGACTATCATATTCTCAACAAAGTTTATCTCACTCATGTCAACGATGATGAGAAATATGATAAGGATGTCCTTTTCAACCTTGTCTCCAGCATCCTCTCTGGTTCTTCTCCTCCAATTACTGGAACTAATCATGTACGTAACTATTATATATGCACTTTGTTTTGTTACTTCATATTATATATACACTTTTTTGTGCAACTAAGCTAACAATTTTGTTTTTGTTTTCAGACTCAGATTTCTTTCAAACCAGACTTCCCTGCCTTGAAGAGGATTTCTTGTCAGGTTGTTTATCATTTATGTTAATTAACATTGTGCAATTTAAATTCTTGTGTTTATTTCTTTTTTATTCTTTTAAATCGGATTGGTGATGGTGGCATGTATCAGATGATAACGACACGTGGCAAAGCAGAATGTGCACACCAAACAACAATGTGGATTCTTCAGCATCTCAGAGGCTTCTCATGGGATGCAAAAGCATTGATAACTCTAGCTGCATTCTCTTTGGAGTATGGTGAATTCATGCTCCTTTATAGGATTCAACCATCAGACACATTAGGAAACACATTGAGGCAACTTAACCAAGTTCAATTCAGAAAGGTTCCTTCTGATATCGCTGAGATTGTCGCGTTTTTACTGCAAGTGTTTCAACACATTATCCAGTGGGCAACATGGTCTGCTATGGGTTACGATTTAGAGGAAGTCCATTCTTTGTCTGATGCAATGCAAGAAATTCCTCTTGTTGTGTATTGGATTGTTGCTACCATTGTTGCTTGTTCCGGCAACCTCGTCGGTGTATCGTAAGTAATCAACTTAATCATTATCTTTGTAGTAGTCATCTATCGCGAATTCACGATATAAGGTGTCTACTATGCAACAGGATAGTATGCATAAATGATTGCTTTTTTGCTTTCAGGGAGCATTTGTTATCAGATTATATAAAAAGGCTTTCTGGTGTGGTTATGAGACTGAAGCATCATCTGGAGAAATCCAAATTGCAAATTGGTACAAAAATAAATACATGCATTATTTGGTTACTTCAATACTTTGAATGAAATAGCTAAACAGCTAAAGACAACCTCTGACTTAACAAACCAATTATCGGTTAATTAATTCTTAATAATATTGATTATGCCAATCATAATTGATTAACTACATAACTAGTCTAACAATATTATCTCCTATTACTTTTACAGAGAGGATAGACGATTATAATAAGCGTTTGAAAGATTCTGAAAATATTAAGGGTGTTGTTGGTTTCTTGAGGCTTCTGATACAAGGCAACAGTTCTGATCAAATACCACTAATATATAGAGGCAACAGTCAAGTTAAAACGGTCAGTGCTAAAAGCATTTTAATTAATTTCTACAACACATAAATACGTACATACATTACTGGATGATTAAATTTATTTTTTCTTCTTAAAATTTTACCAAACAGGGTCTTGAAGTCTTCAAGCAAAACTATGTGTTGCTTTTCATTTCGGGCCTTGACAGCATTGGAGATGAGACTTTGCTGTTAAATTCAATCTATAACAGATTGCAGGATAATCCACAAGAAGTGATTAAAGGTTTCAAGAAAGAGGATTTCAAGATTTTGTGGATTCCCATTGTTGATACGTGGGATGAAGTTGCCAAGAATCAGTTCAGAATTTTGAAGGAAAGCATGAAATGGTATGTGTTAGATTAGATCACCTGATTTTTACATGAATTTTGGTTCTTGTCTCCAATAATTTTGTATCTTTATATTCATAATATTATTTTTACAGGTATGTGTTGGAATATTTCTCTGAGCTACCGGGACTTGGGATTATAAAGAACAGATTGAATTATGTGGATAATAAGCCAATTGTGTCAGTGATCAGTCCTCAAGGTGAAATAATGAATGAGAATGCAATGGAAATCATTTTTCAATGGGGATTTGATGCTTTTCCTTTTAGGAAAATTGATGGTGATGATCTCTTTAAGAAATGGGCTTGGTTTTGGAATTTAATGAAGAAAGTAGATATCAACATAGAGGACGTGAAAAGGGATAGTTACATATTCATCTATGGCGGAAACGACCCTAAGTGGATACAAGACTTCACAAGAGCAATAGGAAGCATTCAAAAAAATCAAAGCATCAAGAATGTGGACGTTAACATAGATTACTACCAATTAGGAAAACACAACCCAGCAAAGATTCCTTACTTTTGGATCGGCATAGACGGAAGAAAACAGAACAAAATATGTCATGACAAAGTAGACTGCGAAATACAAGAGGCTGTAAAAAGCTTACTATGTCTCAAGCAAGACCCGCTAGGATGGGTTCTTCTTAGTAAAGGTTATCACGTTACGCTTTTAGGTCATGGTGAACCTATGTATCAAACTGTGGCTGATTTTGAGAAGTGGAAAGACAACGTGGTTGAGAAAGAAAGCTTTGACATAGCTTTCAAAGAGTATTATAATACTAAGCTGAAAGAGTTGTCTTCTAGTGGTTCTTGTACTGTTAATTCTTCAGATGTTCTTGCTACTATAACTTGTCCTAATCCTACTTGCGGACGTGTGATGGAGGTGACTTCTGTTAATTACAAGTGTTGCCACCGTGATGATCAAAACAGTTGCTGCATTTGATTTGTGTGAAGGAAGAATTAAGGATCTATCCATGATCAGTTTGATTTGCTTCATAAGCATTAAGTTTGAAGTTTAAATTCATGTTTGTGTGTTTTGTTCCAGACGAATTTATGTTGTGTTAGCCAGTTGTTCCCCTTGTTGAATGGGTTGAAACTGAATAATGGCTTTAATACGTCTGTATGTTACTGAATTTTTTGTAATTGAATCAAATTTGTCGTGCTTACACCTGTGTTTTGATACTTTTACTTTTTATCAACAAATCTTAGCGGATTATATTTGTTTTTGGTTTGAACTCTTGAGCTACTGGTTAATACATGTTTGGTTTGAACTCATCAATGGATGAATTCTTATCATTTACAACAAAAATGTTGTGAAAGTAGAAATATAGATATGTAGAAACAGAAAATAATTAAACCAAGAGTATTGGAAACAAGACGAGTGATCAACTCAAACTGAGAGACAACAGGGAAAATTTGTTTCAATGAAAGCATGCTGATTATTGCTATTAGAAAACATACATCAATATTCAAGAGTATGGTTTTATAATTTATACTAATTTTGGTAAGCCCGCAATCTTTAGCTCAATAAATCAAACTTAACAACTTCTACATGTCAAGACAGACCTGAAATGAAGATTTAACACCATGTTGATTGTCGGAGAAGAAACTTGATTTGTCGATCTAGGAAAGCCCTTGCGAGAGGAATGTTGTGTTTCCTACCTTATTAATTTGTCCATCCACTGTGATTTCTCCTACTTATTGTGTTCAATTACCCGACCTATAATTTAAAATTAATCACATAAGAGACATGCTTAATACAAAGATTATAATTATAATAATTTTATACATAAATCGAATAAACTTATGAACTTGTATGTAAACAACTTAAGAATTTATGGTAGTGCTCACTTCAAAGTCATTTGGAATATCTAGGTCTATTGCTAAAAGATCAGATGGTAGTGCATAAGGTTAGATTATTATCCAAGTGCAGATTTGATGGATTGTTAAAATATAAAAAGAGAAGGGTCTGTATTGAATGTATACATTAGCTTTTGAAAAGAGAACCTAACATGCTCTAATCTCTCACACAACGTCATATACTGTAAAAAAATTGCTATAAGCCAATAAACATGATTGTCCACCACAAGAAGTCCTTTACAACCGTTGTGCCGTGCATCAGCCTATATCGTCCTTTGGTCTAGTTTCACCCCAACTCTAGAGTAATTTGACCTAAAGAAAGAAAGCTCTACATATTGCTGCATTGTGTAATAGTTGCAGGTCCAAAACAAAATTTAATAAACGCCTACCTTAGTTTTTTATCCTTAGGTGCCATAATTCCTAGCCCTGGCCCCTAGCCATACTATCTTCTTATTTTTTTAAAAACAAATAGATACTCAATACATATACAAGACATTGGCACTAAAGATTAGAAGGAAAGTCCATAAGATTAATACAGTTATGGAACCATTCTTTCAGTATAGCCCTCTATCTAAAGAACTTTATGACAGCCAATAATAATGGTTCTTTGCTTTTCCTTGTATGAAGGAAACAGGGCTCTTGAGTAAGGGTGTCCATTGGCAACATGCACAAAAGAAAGATGCCAAAGAGAGTAAGAAACTTTTATAAGAGAATTTTAACCAAATTTGGCTCAAATTAATTGAGATTCAATGTGTATTTTGAATACCAAGAACAGTTAAGTGTACGAATACATCAATATCTTAGAGAATAAATTTTACACAAATTTAATGTTATCACTTGAATTTTTTATATATACCCACGTAATATTTTTTTAGGTCGGTACATTTTGTAAGTAAAAACTTGAGTCAGTATTTAAAACATTGACGTATACTTCTTTCCTTACCATTTTGAACTATTGTGACATTTATTTTAAGGTGTTTATTGAACGGAATGGTAAAAAAGCTGTTGTATTTTATTCCTCAGCTCTAGGCTGGTATATATAATGGTAATACAATAATGATATTAATTCTTTCCTTAATGGAGAATAAAGGGAAATAATACAAATAGGGAAATAATACAAATAGAAATAATATATTCCAACACCCCCCTCAAGTTGGTGCATAGATATCTATCATGCCCAACTTGTCAATCAAATGCTCAAAGGTTGGTCTTGCCAAACTTTTGGTAAGGATATCCGCAGTTTGCTGATTTGAAGTCACAAAAGGGAGACATATGATTCCAGCATCTAACTTCTCTTTTATGAAGTGTCGATCAATCTCAATATGTTTGGTTCTGTCATGTTGAACTGGGTCATGAGCTATGCTAATGGCAGCTTTACTGTCAGAGTATAATTTTAATGGAAGCTCAATTTTCATCTTAAGTTCTTCTAGGACTCTAAGGATCCATAACCCTTCACAAATACCTTGAGACATAGCTCTAAACTCAGCTTCTGCACTACTTCTTGCTACAACTCCTTGTTTCTTGCTCCTCCATGTCACAAGATTACCCTAAACATAAGTACAATATCCAGAGGTTGATCTTCTATCTGTGACTGAGCCTGCCTAATCAGCATCCGTGAAGATAGACACATTTCTTTCACTAGTTTTCTTAAAATGTAAGCCTTTACCAGGCTTTCCCTTCAAATATCTCAGTATCCTGTAGACTGCCTCAAGATGTTCCTCGTAAGGAGAATGCATAAATTGACTTACTACACTAACTGAGAAAGCAATATCAGGTCGGGTGTGTGACAAATAAATCAGTTTTCCAACCAATCTCTGATATCTTCCAGTGTCAACAGGAACACTACCTTCTCCCCAAAGTTTAGCATTAGGATCCATAGGGGTATCTGCAGGACGACATCCACTCATTCCTGTTTCTTTCAATAAGTCTAGAATGTATTTCTGCTGTGAAACCACAATACCATTCTTTGACTGAGCAACCTCCATACCAAGAAAATATCGCATGGATCCTAAGTCCTTGATTTCAAAGTCTACTGCTAATTTCTCTTTTACTCTTGCCATTTCAACTGTATCGTCTCCAGTAAGGACAATATCATCAACATATACAATCAGGGCAGCCAATTTCCCATCATGGGAGAACTTTGTGAATAAGGTGTGATCAGCCTGTCCTTGAATGTACCCTTGTTTCTTCATGGACTGAGTGAATTTTTCAAACCAGGCTCTAGGAGACTGTTTTAATCCATACAAAGACTTATTTAATTTGCATACATTTGATCCAAATTTGTCTTCAAAGCCAGGAGGAATGTCCATGTATACTTCTTCTTCTAGATCGCCATTAAGAAAGGCATTCTTAACATCTAACTGATGTAGGGGCCAATCCAGGTTAGCAGCAAGAGATAAAAGAATTCTTACAGTGTTCAGTTTTGCAACAGGAGCAAATGTCTCTGAGTAGTCTATACCATAGGTCTGAGTAAATCCTTTAGCCACCAAGCGAGCCTTGTACCTTTCAATTGACCCATCTGAATTATACTTCACAGTAAACACCCATTTGCATCCAACTGTCTTCTTGTCATTCGGGAGTGTCATAGCACTCCAAGTTTTGTTCTTTTCTAGAGCTTTCATCTCCTCAAGTACAACTTCCCTCCACTTTGGAATTTCTAGAGCAACCTGTACATTTTTTGGAATTTCTACACTAGACAATTTTGAGGTGAAGGCAGACAGAGATGAAGACAAATTTGAATATGATATAAAATTGGACATGGGGTGTTTAGTACACAATCTAACAGGTTTTCTAATGGCAACAGGATCATCTATATCAGGATACAAAATACGACTTTCAGAAACAGAGATGGACTTACCTTTCCTATTCTTAGGAGGTTGATCATTCCCCGGTTCAGATTCTTGACAGTGTGGAGATGTGGACTCATCCATTCCTTTGTGGTTCTTTTTTACAAAAACCTTCCCTTTCCAAATCCCGTTTCCTAATTCAAATCTGTTTTCCTGAAGTGACTCATTATTCTGTGGCATTTCAATTAGATCATCACTATCATCGTTTTCAGGAATTTTATTGTTTTCTACATGAGAAAATGTAGGCTCAGATTCGCAAGGATCGTTACTCATAACAGAAGTAGGATTAAATAAAGAATCATGGCCATTTTCTACTGGTGCAGAAGTATAAGTCTCAGAACTTTGTGATACAGTCAAAGATAAATTATTTAAAAAACTCATGTTCTCAATTTGAAACAAGTCTTCCTTTATATCCCCCCTTGATGAGTGTCATAAAAAAAGGTTTATTTTCAAAGAATGTAACATCCATAGTGACAAACATTTTTTTGGTTTTTGGATCAAAACATTTATATCCTTTTTGGGTTGGGGAGTATCCAACAAAAACACACTTTATAGCACGTGGTTCAAGTTTTCCAACATTCTTATGTTAATGAACAAAAGATGTGCAACCAAAGATTTTTAATGTCGGATCAGTTAAAACACGAGAACTAGGAAAACATTCTTTGAAAGTATTAATCGGAGTTTGAAAATTAAGAATTTTGGAGGGCATTCTATTAATTAAATATGCAGCTGTTAAAACGGCTTCGCCCCACAAATATTTTGGTACTTTATTTGTGAAAAGTAAAGCTCTAGCAACCTCCAATAAATGTCTATTTTTCCTTTCGGCAACTCCATTTTGTTGAGAAGTATTAGGACATGAACTTTGATGTACAATCCCATTTTTCAGAAAAAAATCATCCAGGATAGTGTTAAAATTTTCTTTGCCATTATCACTTCTAAAGACTTGGATATTTGTTTGAAATTGGTTCTGCACCATTGTAAAAAAATTCTTTACAGCTTGACAAACATCTGATTTCCCCTTTAACAAGTACACCCAACATACTCTTGTATGGTCATCTATAAATGTGATAAACCATTTTTTGAGAGAGAGTGTACTTGTACGGTTAGGGCCCCAAACATCACTGTGAATAATAGAAAAATGTTTTGATGGTTTATAAGGCTGTATTGAAAATTGGGAACGATGATGTTTTGCAAACTCACATGCTTCACATTTAAATGAAGAAAAGTTCTTATTATGAAATAACTTAGGAAACAAGTGTTTTAAGTAACGAAAACTAGGATGACCTAATCTTAAATGCCATGTCATAATGTTGTCATCTTTATTATTCAAAACAGAAAAAGACTCAAAACAGGAACTTATTGTTTTTGAAGGTAGTTGTGATGCAGATCCAATGTCAAGGTAGTAGAGTCCTCCACTCTCCTTAGCACTGCCAATCATCTTCCCCGAGTTCAAATCCTGAAAGACACAGTGAGATCGGAAAAAATTAGTTTGACAATTTATATCTTGGGCTAATTTACTGACGGACATTAAATTACATGATAAATTTGGAACATGAAGGACATTTTTCAGAGTTAACATTGGAGACAAGACAACTGACCCTTTACCTGCAATGGCTGAAAAAGAGCCATCTGCAATTTTTATTTTTTGGTTACCTGCACATGGACTATATGAAGAGAAAAAAATAGATTCACCTGTCATGTGACCAGAGGCACCTGAATCTACTATCCAAGTATGACTGGGACTGACACTAATAAATGCAGAATTACCTTTTGGTTCTATAGAGCAAGAAGGAGTTGGAGACTCGAGGAGTTTGTACAGTCTGCCTAGTTGTTCTGTAGTGAGTGGAAGCTGAGGTGAAGAAATTTGCTGCCCTTGATCAGAATTACTAGCCTGAAATGCACGACCACCTTTCTTCTTCCAGTTAGGAGGTTTCCCTTTGAGCTTCCAACAGGTTTCACGCGTATGCCATTCACGCTTACAGTGGTCACACCAAGGAACTTTGTCTATCCTTTTTCCCTCGTCAAGGTTCCTAGTAGCCAAAGCTGAGCCTTCAGATTCAGAGCTTCGTGGTGTCTTGCCCATCATAATACCTTGTCGTGCCTCCTCCCTTCTTATTTCGGCAAAAGTTTCACGAAGAGTTGGCAATGGTATTTTTCCTAAAACTCTACCTCTTACCTCATCAAGGTCTTTATTGAGCCCAGCGAGAAACATGAAGACACGATCATTTTCTTGTCTTTTGAGAAACAAAACACTATCTTCTGTACACCTCCAATTGTCATCATAACATAGATCCAACTCTTGCCAAAGGGTCAACAACTCATTGTAATAAGCAGTAACATTCATGTCCCCTTGTTTCGCATGCCATAACTTTGATTTTAAACCAAAAATTTGGGAAGAGTTTTGAATATCAGAGTATGTTTCCTTAACAGCTTCCCATACATCCTTTGCAGAAGGCAAAAACATATAAGGCTTACCTATTCCAGTTTCCATAGAGCTTACCAACCACGCAATAATCAGGGAGTTTTCAGATTTCCATTGTTTGTAAAGAGGGTCTCCTACTGTCGGTTCAGCTATTGCTCCAGTTAAAAAACCCAACTTCCCTTTGCTATCCAATACCAAGCGAACTGTCTGGGCCCATTCATTATAGTTATTCCCATTCATCTTAGGAATATTGACCTTGAGGGAGTATGAGGAACCCTCTTGGTCATTGCCGCCTATATTAAAATAACAGCCATTGTTTGTGACACCCGATGTTTCGTCGCCGTTTCCGCCACCATTGCCATTTCCGCGGCCACCACCGTTACCGCGGCCGCTGCCATCACTGCGGCCGCCGCCACCGCCACCATTGGATCCAGTGTAGGCAAAACCTAAAGCGGGCCAATTCGTGTCGTGATTCGCCATAGGGGATTAAACGGGTATGTCAATCGGAAGCTGTTATGGAAGCTTTACAGTAAACCCTAACCCAGAGCTCTTGATACCATATTGAACGGAATGGTAAAAAAGCTGTTGTATTTTATTCCTCAGCTCTAGGCTGATATATATAATGGTAATACAATAATGATATTAATTCTTTCCTTAATGGAGAATAAAGGGAAATAATACAAATAGGGAAATAATACAAATAGAAATAATATATTCCAACAGTGTTTCATTCAATACACTCCAACATAACACAATTAAAGGTATATCGAGGTTTCTGACATGAAAGCATCTTCATTGATAAGTTGCATTGAGGAATATATCATTGTTCTTTCCTTGAGAATATAATAACATTTTTTTTCAGCTATTTGATTTTCCTTTTTCCTATTAGAATTTATAACAGTGGAATGACACTATCTTTTACAATAAATTTGGCGAAATCCCAAACAAAAAGACAGTGATATCCGAAGCATTTTACATGCCTTGTGAAGCTTATAAGGGGTATTTTGTGAAAATCATATCAGAGTGGCACATTTCGCGCCTAAAGAAAGCCCCAACAGAAGTTACTTAGTATATTTTTTTTTTTCATTCAAGTAAACACAAGTTTTATATACTAAAGTAATTATCCCAAATGTATACTTTAATGACTCTGAAGGCTATAAATATGTAGAAGAACCAATCCACAACACAATGCACTCTTTGCTTATTCAAAACAAGTTAAAGTTGAATTTATCACCATGTCACTGTCCAATGGAACTAAACTTCCAAACCCATTTGATCTGAATGACTCTCACATCTTGGATAAAGTTTATCTGACCCACCTCCATAATGATGACAAGTGTGATAAAGAAGTCCTTTTCCACATTGTGTCCAATGTTATACTAAGGGTAAATTAACCTTTCATCTTTCTATACATAAATTTATTTATAAAATCTATTTATCAATGTACTTATATCTGGTTTGTCGAATGAATCACAGACAAGGCTAGCAGAAAGCAGAGCTGGTGTAACAGGTTTCCAACCAGAATTCCGCACACTGAAGCTGATTTCTTGTCAGGTTATTTGAAGAGATAATGAAAATTATTCCGTACTTTGTTTTAATATTTGTTGTGAAAAACGATACCAATAACAAAGTATAATAGGGAATTATAGGGGAGAAGAAGAACACAATAATTGGTTATAACCGTTATTCTTTTACTTTCTCTTAAAACAAGATTACAAGTTTACAAGAATAACAAATAACCTCTCTCACCCTAAATTAGGATTTGCAGCTTAGCAATGATGAGAGACTAGTATGCTATTTATAATAAGACCTAACATACTAACTAATGGGCTTTTTCAGCAAGGCCCATTACACAAGCCAACTTAATAAACAAGCTAACTTAACAAATTAGGGTTTAAACACTAAAACCTAATTTAACATGCTAACAACTCTAGCATCTTCGACATCTGCATGCTAGACCCATCTTCGACTACAGCATGCACACTTCGACACCAGCATGTGAACAATCCTTCGACTTCATGCTTAACTCTGTCGAACTGTCGAACCAAGAAGCTACCCTTCGACAATACTAGAGTTCGATCCAATATCTCACAAATCTCCACCTTGGACCTAACTCTACAACGTCAAGGAACAAACTAGCTTTCTTCATGCAGCTTTATCAACTGCATACAGTGGAAAAACTTGCAACTCGGCAATGTCTTGGTGATCATATCAGCAGCATTGTCTTCAGTCGAAACCTTCAGCACTTGGACTTCTCCACGCTCGATTACTCCTCTGACGAAATGCAGCCTCACATCAATGTGCTTAGTTCGCTCATGATAGGCTGAATTCTTCGACAGGTGTATTGCACTTTGACTATCACATTTAACAGTGATACCTCGACCTTGAAGTTTCAGCTCCTTCGCAAAACCTTCAAGCCACAATGCTTCTTTCACAGCTTCAGTTAGGGCAATATACTCCGCTTCAGTGGTTGATAGAGCAACAACCTTCTGAAGTGTTGCTTTCCAACTAATTGCAGTGCCAAACATAGTGAAAACATTTCCAGAAATAGATTTTCTAGAATCCATACAACCTGCATAATCAGAGTCGACATATCCTTCTATTACTGCTTTACTATCTTCACCCAAGGCTCCACCATAAATTAGGACTCTATTTAGAGACCCATTTATGTACCTTAAAATCCACTTCAATGCTTGCCAGTGAGCCTTTCCAGGATTCGCCATGTACCTGCTTACAAGACTGACTGCGTAAGCTATGTCGGGTCTAGTACAGACCATAGCATACATCAAAGAGCCGACTATATTAGCATATGGGATGCTATTCATATAGACTCTTTCGACATCAATACTGGGACACTGATCAATACTCAGCTTGAATTGAGGGTTTGTTGGAGTCACAACTGGCTTCGAATTCGACATACCATACTTTTCAAGAATCTTCCGTAGATATGCCTCTTGAGATAAGCATATCTTCGACTTCTTTCTATTTCTCCGAATGTCAATTCCAAGAATCCTGGAAGCAGCTCCCAGATCCTTCATATCGAACTCCTTATTGAGTTCAGCCTTCACCCTCATCACATCTTCAACACTGTTGCTTGCTATGAGAATATCATCCACATAAAGCAACAAAATAACAAATGAATTACCAGGTCGAAATCTGAAGTAAACGCAGTGGTCGAACTGACTTCTAATGAAACTTATGCGTGCCATGAACTTGTCGAATCTCTTATTCCACTGTCGAGGAGATTGTTTCAGCCCATACAAAGATCTCTTTAACTTGCACACATAATCTTCCTTCCCCTTTTCGACATACCCTTCAGGTTGCCTCATCAGGATCGTTTCATCTAGATCACCATACAAGAACGCAGTCTTCACATCCATCTGTTCCAGTTCAAGATCGAACTGTGCCACCATGGCAAGCAACATTCGAATGGACCTATGCTTCACAACAGGAGAAAACACATCATTGAAGTCGACACCTTCTTTCTGAGTGAAACCCCTTGCAACTAACCTTGCCTTGTATCTTTTCGACGTCACTCCTTCAATTCCTTCCTTAACTTTGAAAATCCATTTACAGCTGACTAACCTTGCCCCATCAGGTTTCTTGATCAGTTCCCAGGTATGATTATTATGAAGAGATTTCATCTCATCATCCATGGCCTTCAGCCATTCAGTCTTATTTCGACTCCTCATAACTTCCTTATAGTCTCTAGGTTCTTCGTCTAGAACCTCACTTGCAGAGATTAAGGCATAAGCTATAAGATCTGCATATCCAAGTCTCTGAGGTGGCTTGATGACTCTTCTCGACCTATCTCTCGACAATAGGTAGTCATCGTCAGTTTCCTCAACTTCAGCATCTTTTGCTTCTTCTTCGACTTCATCTGGGATATGCAATTCAGCATCAACATGCTCCACCTCAACAGGAATCTCTACCTGTTCCAGCTCTTCGTCAGATGTTTCTGTACTTCGACCAACATCATTAGTTTTCTTAAAAGCCATTTCAGCTTCATTGAAAACTACATCTCGACTGGTGATACACCTCCTGTGACCTGGCTCTAGGCACCATAGCCTATAAGCTTTGACTCCTTCAGGGTATCCCATGAACATGCATTTCAGAGCTCTAGGTTCGACCTTGTCTTGCCTAATGTGAGCATAGGCTACGCAGCCAAATACTCTCAGTTTGTCAAGATCTGGTGGATGTCCCGACCAAACTTCTTCAGGTGTCTTCATATCTAACGCTGTCGAAGGACATCTGTTTATCAGATATGTTGCTGTCGAAACAGCCTCAGCCCAGAACACCTTCTTTAACCCCGCACTAGTCAACATGCATCTGACTCTCTCCAAAATAGTTCGATTAAATCTTTCAGCCAAACCATTTTGTTGTGGAGTACCTGCAGTAGTTCTGTGCCTTGCAATACCAAAGGCAGCACAAAAACTGTCGAATGCCTCATTGCAAAATTCAAGGCCATTGTCGGTTCTCAACCTCTTGACCTTCCTGCCAGTCTGATTTTCAACCAGAGTCTTCCAACTTTTGAAATTCTCAAAAGTTTCATCCTTAGTCTTCTGGATGAATACCCATAATTTTCTGGAATAATCATCTACTATGGATAGAAAATACCTTGCTCCTGAATGTGATGCACACCTTGCAGGCCCCCAAAGATCAGCATGGATGTAATCAAGGGATCCATGTGTTCTTTGTTTGCCTTTGTTGAACTTCACTCTGCAAGATTTTCCAAGTACACAGGGTTCACAAAACTTCAGCTTTTCGACTTTGTCTCCACCAAGCAGATTTTGTTTCCCTAATTCGACCAGACCCCTTTCACTGACATGGCCCAATCTCATGTGCCAGATTTCTGTCTTCGAAAAAGGTTTCGTGGATACAACATTTGTCGAACCACTTACAACTTCAGCCTCAAGGGTATACAAGCCTTGTTTCTTCACGCCTCTCAAGACTTCCTTCGAACCCTTCATGACTCTTAGGATACTTTTCTCTCCTTGGAAAACATATCCTTTCTTGTCGAATTCACCAAGAGAAAGCAGATTTCTCTTCAAATCAGGAACATACCTGACTTCAGTCAACAACCTTATTGACTCATCATGGAGCTTGAATCTCACAGATCCAACACCTGCAATCTTGCAAGCCTTGTTGTTTCCCAGCAATACTGATCCACCATCTTGATCACATAATTCCTCGAACAAGTCTTTGTTTGGAGTCATGTGCCAAGTGCAACCTGAATCCATAATCCACTCCTTCTTAGAGTCACTGCTTGAAACCACAAGAACATCAGATGATTCGAAATCATCTTGAACAATGGCAGCGTTGCCATTATCCTTACCTCCATGATATTTCAAGCGTTCAGGGCACACCTTTCTTGTGTGACCCTCCTTCTTACAATGGTAGCATCGAATGCCAGATGCTTCGCCACTGTAAGACTTCGACTGGCTTTTGCCTTTCTTCTTGTCGAACTTACCATCCTTTCGTAAGAGTTTTCCTTTAACGGCCAAACCTTCGCCAACAGTCGAAGGTTTATGCTCCTTTCATTCATTCAAGTCCTTAGAGTACAAGGCTGATTGAACTTCTTCAAACGTCAGGGACTCCCTTCCATACAAGAGAGTTTCTTTGAAGTGAGCATGTGATCTAGGCAAAGAACACAATAGTAACAGCGCTTGATCTTCATCATCGATCTTCACATCAATATTTTCAAGATCAAGAATCAGCTTGTTGAACATATCCAACTGCTCAGCCAATACTTTGTCTTCAATCATCTTGAATGAATACAAAGCTTGCTTCAGGTAGAGTCGATTTACCAGCGATTTGGTCATATACAAACTTTCAAGTTTCACCCATAACCCTGATGCCGTCGTCTCCTTTGATACCTGTCGGAGAACCTTATCACCAAGGCTCAACAAAATTGCGCTGTGTGCTTTCTCGATCATAGTTGTCTTCTCCGCTGCCGTTAATGCAGCATTCATGGCTGCCTCTCCCTTCAACGCTTCCAAACAACCCTGCTGAACCAGTAGGGCTTTCATCTTCAAGCGCCACAGACCGAAATCATTCACTCCGGTGAATTTTTCAATCTCATACTTTGTTGACGGCATCTTCTCCACGCTCACCGCACCAATTTGTTGTGAAAAACGATACCAATAACAAAGTATAATAGGGAATTATAGGGGAGAAGAAGAACACAATAATTGGTTATAACCGTTATTCTTTTACTTTCTCTTAAAACAAGATTACAAGTTTACAAGAATAACAAATAACCTCTCTCACCCTAAATTAGGATTTGCAGCTTAGCAATGATGAGAGACTAGTATGCTATTTATAATAAGACCTAACATACTAACTAATGGGCTTTTTCAGCAAGGCCCATTACACAAGCCAACTTAATAAACAAGCTAACTTAACAAATTAGGGTTTAAACACTAAAACCTAATTTAACATGCTAACAACTCTAGCATCTTCGACATCTGCATGCTAGACCCATCTTCGACTACAGCATGCACACTTCGACACCAGCATGTGAACAATCCTTCGACTTCATGCTTAACTCTGTCGAACTGTCGAACCAAGAGGCTACCCTTCGACAATACTAGAGTTCGATCCAATATCTCACAATATTAATATTAAATTAGTATAATTAATTAACCTCTTTGATAATCGTCATTTGTAATATATATATATATAACAGATGATGACAACGCCTCGTGGCGAGCGTTATATACACCAAACAACAATGTGGATTCTTCAACACCTGAAAACCTATTCATGGGATGCAAAAGCACTTGTTGCTCTATAGCTGCTTTCACTTTGGAATATGGAAACCTATTGTACCTCACTGATAGTTCAACTTCAGATCAACTTGTTAACCCTTTGAAACAGCTTAATCAAATTCAAAACAGAAAGGTGTCGGTTCCTGTTACAGATTTGGTGGCTTTGATAATGGAAATGCTTCTGCATCTTCATGAGTGGGCCACTTGGTCGGGTATTGGTTATGATACTCTTGAAGTTCCTTCTTTGTCTGATGCATTGGAAGATATCCCCGTTGCTGTTTATTGGATAATTGCTTCCATGGTTGCTGCTACTGGCAACATCGTTGGTGTATCGTAAGTTATTTTTAGGTTTCACTATGATCTCTTAAGTTTTTTTTAATCTAATTTGATCCCTTTCTGTTGGTTTTTCATTCGAGTTCATCGTACATGAATGGAGAAATTAATTTTTTTTTATAGTATGATCTTTAGCATACATTTGTATTAATTGCATACCTTTTTGTGTTTTTGGTTCAGGGACTATACATTATCAGATTTTAAAGACAGGCCTTTTTTGGTTGATTCTAAATTGAAGGAACATTTGAAACTGAGCAAAGGACAAATAGGTGACTAACTTAGTTAGTTCTTAATTTTGTGGAAGTTAGGAACCAGAGTTATTTTAAATTCTTTGGATAAATATAGTTAAGTGACATCTCCATATTTGTTGCAGATTCTGTTGAAGAATACTTGAAGCGCAAGAAAGCAATATCCAATCCTAAAGATATTGTAGATTTCTTGAAGCTTTTGATCCAACGCAATGGAGATAATCTTATAATATATGATGGCAACACCAAAACTAAAACGGTTAGTGCTAAAGCCTCAACTATTTTCGATTGCTAAATGATATATTGGACTTAATTACTTGTGTTCTTTTGTTTTTATGTATCAAACAGGATATTGAAGTGTTTAGAGAGAAATATGTGTTACTGTTCATTTCGAGCCTCAACAAAGTTGAAGATGAGATTCGACTTTTGAATTCTATCTATGACAGATTGCATGACAATCCAGAAGAAATAATAAAAGGTTACAAAAAAGATGATTTCAAGATTTTGTGGATCCCCATCAGCGATGATAACCAGAATATTAAATTCGATCTTCTGAAGAACAAGATCAAGTTTTATGCAGTAGAGTACTTCTCTGAATTACCTGGCATTGGACTCATACGAGAGAAGTTGAATTATTGGGATAAGCCTATTGTTCCAGTGTTGTTGTGAATGATGATGCAATGGACTTGATTTTTCAATGGGGGATAGATGCATTCCCTTTTAGGAAAAAGGATGGTTATGATCTTACTCAAAAATGGAAGTGGTTCTGGGATGCTACAAAGAGAGTCAATCTTGGAATACAGGTAAATCATAATTTGTTTATGTTGTTGTGACAATTCAACTTTGTTATCTAACTAAGTTGACTTTTTACTATCTAATAATAGAGATTAAAGTGAAACTATGTGTTTTGTTTTCCATGTGAGTTATTAGGTGAAAGGGGACAGGTACATCTTCATCTATGGAGGTGGTGACAAAAAATGGATCCAAGACTTGACATTAGCATTGGAGAAAACTAAAAGGCATGAAACTATCTTGAGGGAAGATGCTATAATAGAACACTATCATTTGGGAAAAGATAACCCCAAGATTGTTCCTCGTTTTTGGATTGAAATAGAAAGCAAGAGACTTAAAAAGCACCAAGATGCTCTCGACTGTGAGATTCAAGATATTGTGAAGAGCTTGCTATGTCTGAAACAAGATCCACGAGGTTGGGCTATACTCACTAAAGGGTACAATGTTAAGGTTTTGGGTCATGGTGAACCTATGTATCAAACATTGGCTGATTTTGATATATGAAAAGAGAAAGTGCTTCAAAAAGAAGGGTTTGATATTGGTTTCAAAGAATATTATGAGACAAAGGCAAAAGTGATTAAAAGTGGAGTAAAAGTAAATAAAGGGGAAATGGATCACCTCCTGCTTTTTAGGAAACAGATCCCCTCATGTTGTTTCTCTGCTGCTCTCTCTCCTGTGCAGTTTCTAACCATTGATTTAATAATTAAAGGTTTGATCTTTTCTATTATTCAATAATTTTTTTACCTTTCCTTCACTAGATTAATTGAATGGCTGAAATCAAAGCAGAATGGGTAGGAGGTGTTAAATAATTGGAGAGGATCCAGATCCTGCTTTTTATGTCCAGCTTCTTCTCCTATGCTTATCCAATGGCTAAGAGTTTATAAAAAACAATTAACTAAAAAAATAAAGTTTTTGAAAAGTGAAGCTAACATGTGGATGAATGGTTGTGATGAGTGCAGCAGGGAGAGCCGGAGAGAATTAACAGGAGAGGGGAAAGTGATTAAGAGTGAAGAGAATTTATTCGGGGATATACAAAATGCAACATTATGAGTATACATGGATGATATTTTTGTTAAATTTAGGATATCTCATTAGAACCCATAATTGTCTCAACTATCTGGCAAAACTTTAATTATGCTCTCTACTTCCGTATATGTATATCCGGAAGTACATTTTTTTCAAAAAATTTATTTCTTTCCGTAGGTACATCTACGGAAGTGTTAAACATAGTAAATATTGACTTAATCATACAATAGAAAAAAGCAAGATGAGTAAATGGGCAAGTCTCACACAGGTCAAGCTCACATCAATTGTCATTTTTTTACAACTTTCTAAAAATGGAAATATTTTATTTCAATAATTATTAACTTATTTTATTTATCAAATTTATTCATTTTATTTAATTAATATAATTAATATAATATTTTAATTATGATATTTAATGATGATTCAATTGGGCCATGTGAACCAACCTTTTAGATACAACAAAATAATTAATAATATAAATTGGGAATAGGAAATAAAAAAGTTCAATTTTCTTTGTTCAATATTTTTAGCTATCAACACAAAAATTAAAGGCCGTTCAACACCAACCCTTGAATTCAATTTCTAATTTCTCTTCTCCCAGACCCTTGCATTTGGTCCAATAAAATATTTTCTTTTGTTTACACATTTAATTTTGAATTGGAAAACATCATTTATGTCTTCACCCAAAATGCCATCAATATTGTTTTTCCCTATTCAAAGGGCTGCCTCTTTCCAATGCAACCTTTCTTCTTCTCTCAAAATTGAGATGAATCTCCTACTTCTCTTTTCTTACTCCTTCCAGGCTATAAATATGTGAATTTTGAAACAAATCCAACAATTTCTCTCCCCAACGTTTTTTTGTGGAGGTCCTTTTCTTTTACGCCATATTTGGTGTATGTTTTTTATATGGAAAATTGTTATTTGTTATATTTCCTCTTTATTGATATCAAATGCTATTATTTGTTTCATACATACTTTAGATTAACTTGGGTTTTCCTTATTTGATTTCTATTTTTTTAGGTTAATTCCTGATTCCAATGGTCAGCCCCTTCAAGTATTCAAAAAAAAATTAAGTATTTTTTTTTAACATTGGCAATTATGCTTTGATTTTGATTTCAAGTATTAAAAATAATTAAGTGTTTTTTTAATGTGGGCAATTATGCTTTGATTTTGATTTCAAATATAAAAAATAATTAAGTTTTTTTTAACGTGGCGGCTATGCTGTTTCCGGACAGGTTTACTTCATTTTCACTTCATGTTATTTTATTTTCACAAAGGGTTTACTGTGGGAAGGTAATGGTTCCTCTTTTATCCTTTTGTTCCTTTTGAATAATAATGCATTTCACATGTTCTATGAAAATCCACAACAATGTTGTTATGGAGCTAATATTAAGTGTTAGATATCAATTGACATAACTCATATCAGGTTTTGCTGTTCAAGACATGGCTCCGATGAGCTTGGGTTTGTTTCATAGTTTATCAAGATACAAACTGGAGTTTAGAGCAGACAAGGTTTATATTTTGTTCACAATGAAAATTTGATAGTTATGTTAATCACTGATGCAAATTTTTGTATATCGGTTCTTTTTTTTTTGCCAAATGAGCGCTGAAGCAAAAGTAAATGACAGCCTCTCAAGAATGAATAGACTTATCAGCTATCATTATTGGTTTTGAAGCAACTGTGAGATAATCCACAAGTCCAATGCCAGAAGAGGCTTATGTTATTGTTCCTTGAAAATAATATTTGAAATTGATACGGATTCTTTAAGCATATATAAAGTCTTGAAATCAATATTTAAATTCATGTGTATGGAGAGAAGCAAATTGGTTTGTTTGCTTCACTATTGTTTATGTTTGATTGCAAATTCTTTTACTATCATCCACCATTTAATACCTTCTATAGCCGAATTTTCTCCATATTTTGTGGTAACTTTTTCGGAGTTTAAGTTAGAGAGATCATGGATATTGTCATCCAATTTTATTTTGGAACATATTTTTTGGACACTACAGATTATGACCGACAATTTACCAAATTTTGGTGTTTTAGCTGTACTTTTTACAATTTTATTTTTATTTTAAGTTTGTTTAATTATATTTTTTATATATCTTTTAATTCAATATCTTCAATTGTTTATTAAAAATATGTAACATTATAAAAATTAATAAATATCACCATTATTATTATTATTACTGATTTAAAATGACAATAATTAATCTTTCTTATTGACATGTTTTTAAAGTATTTACCGTGCTGTCAATTATAGAGTACATGAATTTATTTATTTTAATGATTTTTTTTTATTTATATCCATTTTAAAAATTCCTTTTTTTTACTTTTGTTCGAGCGGAAAAAAATTAACTAATTAACATAAGTGAAACATGTCTGCCTTTGGATAATATATAATTAAATTTTATTTGTTTAATCTATTTTTATTTAGTTCTAATTTAAATTACTTTCTTAATTTTATTTGTAAATTTGTGTTATGAATTTTTTTCAATTTTATTTAGAGTAATGATATTTTTCCATTTTTAATTTTTTAAATATAATTTATTTTAAAATTGAAGATATAATAAATCACATTAAAATTCATTAAAAAGGATAAAATCAAATCAATCAATAATAAATATTGAATTTTTGAAATATTATCGACTATTTTAATAAACATTTATGAAAAATTATCGAACATTTTTTTAAAATTCATTAGTATGAAACGGGACAAATGATTCACATATTTGGAAATGGTGTTATTTAATTTTTATAAACGGTATTGATTTAAATATTTTTCATTCCTTTTTCACAGTGGATGATGTGGCAGAAGGCATTTAATTTTTCATAGTCAAAATTGAAGATATGATCAATTTTACATCTTATCCTATAATTAGATTTGCATAGAAAAAAATGTAAAATATGTTGATATATTTTTTATGTGCTTATTAATTAGATTTGCATAGAAAAAAAATGTAAAATATGTAGATATATTTTTTATGTACTTATTCCTTTATTTCACGCATATTGTGCGACATTTTATGCAATTTAGAATTTTTTTTACTGAAGTTAAAACTTTTTAGGATACATAACAAATACTACATTGGGACCTAGCCAGCATTATGAGTGTTCAGCATGTTATGGGAACCGGTAAATACTTGGGACTTCCATTTATGATAGGAAGGAGTAAGCGGTCTATTTTTTCCTTTATTAAGGACCGCATTTGAAACGCATCAATTCTTGGAAAAGGGCGATCTTTATCCAAAGCTGGTAAAGAAATCATGATCAAATCGGTTCTTCAAGCAATTCCGGCTTATATCATGAGTATTTTTATTCTTCCGGATGTGGTGGTTAATGAGATTGAGAGGATGTTAAATTCTTTTTGGTGGGGTGGAGGATCTAGTAGTAAGGGGATAAGGTGGATGACTTGGGATAAACTGACTTGCTCGAAAGATGTGGGTGGCTTGGGTTTTCGGGATTTTAAGGCTTTTGACTTGGCCATGGTTGCTAAGCAAGGTTGGTTTCTTATGGAAAATCCAAATGCTTTAGTGTCCAAAATTTTTAAAGCGAGGTATTTTCCGAGAACTGGTTTATTCGAAGCTAAGTTGGGTTACAACCCTAGTTATGTTTGGCGGAGTATTTGGAAGGCTCGAGAGGTCCTTACCCTCGGGTGTAGATGGAGGATTGGTGATGGTAGAAACATAGGGGTTATGGATGAACCTTGGTTGCGTGGAAGTAGAGAGGGTTGCTTGATGGGATCTCAAAAACAAGGTGTGTACACTTTAACCGTTAATGATCTTTTGTTGCCTAATGTTAAACAATGGAATATGCGAGTTTTATGTGATTTGTTTGACTATTCAGTTGTCAGAGATATCTTACATGTTCCATTGGCAGAAGAGGTGAAGGAAGATCGCTTGGTTTGGAAAGAAGATGTTAACGGTCATTATAGTGTTCGGTCAGGTTATAGGATTTGGAGGAAGAGCCAGGAAAGGGTTAGTTCGGGAAGGGAAAAATTAAATTGGAGTAGCCTTTGGAAAATTACAACTCCAACCAGAGTAAAACATCTTATTTGGAGAATTTGTAGTGATTGTCTCCCGTCAAAGGTACGCCTTGTTCATCACCGTGTGTCGTGTAATCCAACCTGTCAACTTTGCAGTAATAATTATGAAGACAATTGGCATGTTTTTTTTATTGTTTGGAAACTAATTCTTGTTGGCAGACGACAGGACTTCTCGATATAATTCCCCCCGCCTCCAAACTTTTCATGATATCAAATCCCTCATCCTTGACATTTGTACTAAGGAGGATAGGAAAATCGCGGGGAGAGTTGCGGTTATGTTGGAAGGTTTATGGAAGAATAGGAACGACTTTGTTTGGCACAATGAGAAGGAAGACGCATCGAAGCTTGGTTGGCTGGCCTTCCATAAGTGGCAAGATTGGTTTCTAGCACAAAATCTTCCGGAAACACATTCAGATAACGGAGATTTGACTATTTGGAACCCACCCTTTTTTGGTTGCCTAAAATGTAATGTTGATGCCGCCTTTAATCAACGTGTCGGGACTACGAATCGCGGTTGGTGCATTCGTAATGATCATGGTGACTTTGTAGCTGCAGGTACTGCTTGGGATAATTGCACCTTCTCCGTGTTGGAGGCGGAGGCATTAGCCATTAAGGAAGCTATCTAATCAGCCACTACACTTCATAATATACCGGTGATTTGTGATTCCCAACAGGTGGTTAAAGCCCTTAGTTCCAGTTCGAGTGGTAATTCGGAGTTTATTTTAATTATTAAATCCATTAAGTTGTTATTACTAGAGTTCCCTAACTTTGAGGTTAAGTTTATAAAGCGTCAAACAAATATGGTTGCTCACACCTTAGCTAAGGCGGCCAATTCATGGACTCGACGCTGTATGTTTGATGAGATTCCTCCTTGTATCACTTCTTATTTGATTAATGAAAGCAGTTAAGTTGGTTCCTGTAAAAAAAAAATACTACATTTCAGTTAATGCATGTCAAATAAATTTTATCGATTTTTTATTAATAAATTCATTTAATTTAATTTAATTCATGCATAAATTCATTTAATTTAATTTTATTAATTAATTTT
The DNA here is from genome assembly GCF_029867415.1 of Vicia villosa. Taxonomy (NCBI): domain Eukaryota; kingdom Viridiplantae; phylum Streptophyta; class Magnoliopsida; order Fabales; family Fabaceae; genus Vicia; species Vicia villosa. The sequence goes on along the minus strand of NC_081180.1, from coordinate 139,807,251 downwards.
AATTATTGATTAATAAATAAAGCATAATAGCTTTGTATTTGGTCTTTTGTTTTCCTTTAAAAAAATAATAATAATCAAAGTTTTTCGAAATTATATGAGACTTTTTTCCAATTATAGCAATCAAATATTATAAGATAATAAAATTAATTTAACACGTGTAAATTATCGTCTTTTTATGTTTCAAAATTTGAATTTCTGTTTAAAATATAGTACATTAATATTTCTAATATAATATAATCATTATTATGATTTTCTAAATATTTGCTTACTATAAATTTTATATCAATTCAATAAATTTATAATGAATAATAAATTTAAATTATAAGTGTTTTTCAAATATTTTGTTTACTTAGAATATTTAACCCGTGACTCCACGGGTCTAAGTACTAGTTCAAGTTATTTCAGTTCAGCAGATGCTTCGTAGGTACATCTACGAAACATGTTAAAAACACAAATGAAATCAAAATACAGATATAAAAAACACTCACTGGCATCACTAGTGTGTGTGCCCGGACATCGTCTTGCGCCTCTCCTCTGCCTCTGGCCCCGCCTCCGCCTCCGTCTCCGCCTCCGCGTCCACCACGTCGTCTGCTGGCTACTTTGCCTCTACCGTCAAGTGCCCCACCTGTCCTGACACGGTTACTACGGTACAAAAATGCTTTCTCTGCCACCCTAATGATACCCTCCACTAGACGTCTGCCATCAGGCCCCTCAGGGAATAAACAATCAGCTATCTCACGACACCGAGAAAGAACATTGTCAGTATGGTCCAAAGACTAATGAGTCTGCAAAATCTCCTTGTGGGCTGGTCTACGCGGTGATCCAGGTGCAGTGAGAATCATGTATGGGTGTGACACTCTGTAGTACCAGGAGGTGTACCTGTCGATGAAGCTCAAGTCTACCTCTGATCTGGTCGTCCGTGCCTCGTCAGGAACCATGTGATGCTCCTAGTCTACAAAGACATCATCTAGCTGCCGACGGGTCATGGCGATAGAAGCGGAGACAGTAGGGTCGCGAGGTATCGTCTGCTGGTAGCCAAACTGACGCATGACGCACTCCAAAAGATAACGAACAATAATGGTGAAACTGGCAACCAACCATCCAGAATATAGGGTGATGTCTCACGGTGATCAGTATATCAGTCGTATCGGATGTCCTCGGCAGCCATGCGATCAAAATAACGTATGTAAAGATCCAACACTTGGCACATGGATGCCACCTCTCTGCAAATGTCATCAACATCGTATTATGGATCGTCTGGAAACCAATCTGATAAAGGTTCCTCAACCCATAAGCTGCGAGTACATCATGGAACCACGACTCAGTAGGCTGCGCGAGAGAGGCAATCTTCCGACCGTGGTTGTAAAACCTCTGGGGATCCCTATCTTGAAATTATCCAAAAAAAACACTGTTATTGACGAGCAAAGTCAGAAATTGAAGAAAAAAAATTAATAAGTAATAACCAAAGAAAATTTACCTCCCTCATCCAGATATGTCTGGCTGAATGATCTGCATACCCTGTCAACATGGATGCATCTATAGGACCCCCGGGTACCAAGCAGGCGCTTGCACCAGATCATCCTTGTGCAGCTCAGGAGGTGGCACCAGAGATCCTGTGTCGGCTGTCACAGGCACAGGAGTAAAAGAACTTCCCGTCGATGTCTGCGGGCGGAGGGCATCTGTGAGAAACCCCCATCATCATCCTGGGGCCTCTGTGATGAAGTTGTAGATGGAGAATGCCCCTCATCTGGAACGAATGGAGAAGGCCCGACTGGAACAGGTGTAGTAGGTACATTTGCTGAAACGGCAGCTCCATCAGTCACCTGTGATACTACATGCATCCGTTCACGCTGCACAAATGCATTATGTATAGTCCTCCCATGTATAATGCGGTCTGAATGGTCGGCCATAATGTCTGCATTGTGATACAAATAAAATCGAATTAGATACTATGTAGTTATAACAAGAAAATTAAAAAGATTGCTCTTACGTAGATGCATCTACGGAAGTATCTTACGTTTCAAAAAACTTGGTTGCTTCCGTAGGTGCATCTACGAAATGATCCAACGTTCCATTCTTCCGTAGATGAATCTACAGAAGGTTCTGTGTTAGGTACCAAATTGTGTTAATATAGAGTATAGTTTTTAGTACCTTTTGACTATTTTCTCACATATTCATGTGATCTCCGTTTATTTGGAAGTAAATATTAGTAGTTTAGTTAATTAAGCTTTTTTCTGTTAATCTATTTTCTAGTTGATTTTTGTACAGGTTTTATCTTTTAGGTGGAACTTGGAGCTTCGAAAGTAGAAAGATTCATCAAGAAGAAAATTCAAGTCAGCTTCAAGCGCGCTTCGCGCGGCCTGGGACTCATTTTTGGCCTTTTTGGCAGAATGTGGCGCGCGTCGCGCGGTCTGAACGGCGCGTAGCGGGCTTAGGGCGGTTTGCTCATTTAATGAGGTGGCGCGTCGTGGACTCTAGCACGCGTAGCGCGGTCTTCTTTTTCTGTTTTCCCTATAGATCAAATATTTTGAAGGGTGTAATACGGTGAACTGACTTTTATCCGAAATGTCGCGGTAAGCAAGAGTCGCCATCGACTTTTATTTTATCCAAATATCAAAAAGGCTAAAAGAACAGGAAAAACCTTTTAAATAAAAAACTGAGTTCGGGGGGTAATTTATGCAAAGGGAAGGTGTAAGGCACCCTTTGCATCCATGGTTTTCCACGGGCTCTTAATTGCTTTGCTCTTTAGTTTTGAAGCCAAAAGTTTCAGAAATGTAGAAGAAGGAGAAATAAGGACTTTAACTAGTAAATGAGCGTAGCCTTTTTGAAGGTTTATTAAAAAGTGTAAGAAAAAGATTTAAGCCAGAGCAAGGCAATTAAGGGGCAAATTACCTGGTTAGATGAAAAATGTTCTTTTAGCCTTTCAGGGCTATCCATACCATAGGAGGGCAGGAAGTCTTTCGTTTGGATGTTTGCGGGTCATTGAGTTATCGTTCGCCTTAAAACTGTCCCATGCCATGGAAGGGCAGGTAGTCTAAAGGGAAGGATCAGAATAGCCTTCTTCGTTAGGCAACCAGAGGATACCTCAACACTTCGTAGGCAACTTCGAGGGACGAGGTCATATTTGGTGAATCGAAGGCAGCATCATTAGGGACTTATGACCTTTGAATGAACCAAGGGCAACATTGCTGAGGTATCCTCGTATTCGAGGGACAAGGCTATTCTGCAAAAAAACACAAGGCAACAGGCAACAGGCAACAAGGCAACAAAAGAGGTTACCCCAAAAGGTGTGTGGGTGCAACAATCACGTGATCAGATTCGATTATATTATCTTGTAATTAGGTGATTCTAATTTGATTAACAGGCTTGCACTCCCTAGGATTACTAACCACACAATAATATGGGGAAGGGAAAAAGAAACCAGCGGGGGAAAGGGAAAAAGAAACCAGTGGATCTGACTCAAGTAATAATTAAAGCAGAATAAATAAACAAGGTTAAGATTTAGGGTTACCAACTATTGAGCTTTGGCGGTTGGCTAACCCTGAAAAATTGGGAAGAGAGAAAACAAAAATAAAGGGGTGAGTGTATGGACAATTCATTTGCCAAATAATGTTAACCCTAATTTAATAAAAAAAATGGCAAAAAGAAATTAAACAAATATGAAAAAGACTTAGCTTTGATTTGATCTGATATGGTTCGTAGTCGAGAGTAGCCTCGAGGTTAAACCTGAAAAATGGGCAAAAATAAATAAAAGACGTGAGTGCAAAAGAGTCCATTGACTTTTGAGGTTTTTACCCTAATAACCATTTTATAATGCAAATAAAGACTTAAATAATAAAATGAAAGAAAATAAAAGTCGGGACTTAGCTTCGTAATAGGCGTGGCGCGTAGTCGGAAGAAACCCTGTTGCTAACCCTGAAAAAGTGCACAAAAGAATATTTTTCAGTGTATGGCAAATTCTCGCAAACCCTGATTCGGGCGTAAATTAAATAAATGATCGATTTAATTAATTATTGGTTTTTCAACCTAATTAATTAAATCGATGAAAAGTTAAATTTAATCAGACAAGAAAAACATTCTCATAATTTTTGTTAATTAAAACAAAATAAATATGATTTGATAAAGAATTTTAAATAAATAAAAACTAATTTTACTAATTAAAATAAATAAAACAAATAAGATAAAATAATTATAATAAACAAAATAAATATTATAAATAAAATAAATATAATAAGTATTATAAAGTATTATTATAAAACAAAGAATTTTAATAAAAAAGATTTTGTTAGAATAAATGTGAAGAGAAAAAAAAACAAATATATATATATAAATAAAAATAAAAACAAGTTATGTAATTAAAAATAAAAAAAATTATAAAAATCTTAGCTTTTAATCCAGTGTGGCGCGCGTGTGAGGAGTATGATACGCCTGCAGGCTCTGAGCGCTTGGATCTATTTGGAAAGGGATCTGATGGCTGTAGGAGCGAGGGCGTATGGTAAGGCATGCGTCTTAATCCACTAGATCCTCCAGGGTTTGAAAACAAACGCGCGCGTTTGCTGGCCAATGGGAGGATGCCATGCACTCGTCTTCAACCTCCCAACCGTCGTTTTAGGTCTGTAATTACCTTTAGCGACGGTTCCGAATCATTGCTACAAACCTACACATACGAATACAAGCAAACGAACAAAGAAATATTTCGCGAGGCCATCATTTGGTTCGTCTGGACCTCACGAATCCATCTATGGCCTTAATTTGGTAAAAAATTACCTGTATCAAGAAACCCCAATCGAAGCTCGCGAACCCTAATAATGGTGTTAGCCTCAAACGTGCACAGAAAAGCAATTAAACGTCCAGAATCAAGCATAACATCAATATAAACACTAATATGCAATCAAATCACCCTAATGATGCATGAAAAGCGCAGTTCAAACCAATTTACAGATGAACAAACCGTGAGACATTACCTCGTGTTCTTGAGGTTCTGAGTCTTGATTTCGATTGCAAAAGTTTCCTTAAAGGTCCAAGAATATGTTGCAATCAACAAGATCACTCGAATCGACCTGCAATTAGGAATTGGAGTTTTGATTTTTCTTGAATTTTTGCACTCGGGTTCTGGTTCTTGAGAGCAGAATTTCCAACCCCTAATGCTTTGTATTAGTTTAGTACTTATAGGTGTGTGATTAGGTCAACATAAACTGGATAGAATCTTTGTAAATCTTTGATTGGAAATTTTTGGAAATTTGATTTGTATGTGTTTCTAAAATTGTCCAAGTTTGATTCATTCCCCTCTCAAGCTTTCCATCTCAATTCTCACGAATTTGATACTCAATATTTGGTATTTATGTGACAATATTTGATTGGGATCAAGGCAAAATAAAATCTCTAACTATTTTTATGATTTTATATGTTTAATTTTATGATTTAAAATAATAAAAACCATAAAATAAATAATAAAACCCTAAAAATAAAAAAGACTCTTGTCTTAGGGCGTGCATGGGCTTAGAACAAAGATAGGATAAGAAGATTATAGGCCCAATTGGAAATTTTGGAGTTTTTGACCCTTTTCACTTCATGCATACCCTTTAAAAATCAGTGAACTTGTACACCTTGCCATTTCCTCATACTTCAATATTTTTCCAAGTTCTTGGACTTTTTAGAAACCTTAAGGAGTCCTCTAACCAGTGTATTTGGTCCCATGTCAAAATAATTTTCCATGCTCCTTGTGTGTTCTTTTGAAAAAAAAGACTTTTGGTTGACTTTTGAAAAGGACCTATAATATTTTGGTCCATATCTTCCAAATGAAGCCTTTTTAGCCTTGGCTTGTGAGACACAAAATTGTAGAGAATCAAATTTTCTTCAAAATGAGCTTTGGATGGAAAATTTTTGATGTTCCATGTGAGAGTTATGGCTGGTCAAAGTTCAGTTGACTTTCTCCTATACAAACCCTAATTTAGAAACTTTTTGAATTGTTGATTTTTGATCTTTCCTTGATGAACCATGATCAATTATTGATCAAATGGTGAATGATACTTCAATATGAGGATCTTGACAAAAAATCAGGAGTTTTGACTGTACTTTGACAACAATTGACTTTTAGGTCAACCCAGTCGACTGTTGACTTTCTGAACAATTGAGTGACCAACTCTTTGAATTGAGACCTGTATTTTGTCATGGAAGTAGTGTGGGATATCATAGACCATATGAAATGTGTTGGAGCTTTTGATCCATTGATTTTTCCTCAGAATAACAAAACCCTAGTTCTTGAACCTTGTTTAGGAGAGGGTGTCTTTGAACATTGTGCCTTGATTTTGAATTTGAACAAGAGAAATGGTATGGGCAAATTTTGGGGTAAGACAAAGGGTTAAACCATTTTGAGAGCAAAGAAGAGCATATTTCACTGTAGCAACATCGAATCGAAGAATCGGAGCACTGATCGTCAAGAAATCACCGTAGATGGTTGCTATTCTTCATCCTTTCCTTCTTGTGCAAGCTACCATGTCAATGGATAACTAAATCCCTTTCGTATCAAGACAAGATGTAACCTTCCTTTCATTTTGTATGTTTTTCTTATAAATATTGTGTATGAACAAGTTATGAATCAATTTAGATGATATAGTTTTCTTGTTATTGGATTTCTATGGTTTAAATGTTTGTGAAATACAATGTTTTTACCTTGACATAACTTTATCATCTATCAACCACTAAGTCTAGAGATGGAACTAGTGGTCGATATTCATTTTGTATCGGTTTATAAAATGTTATTTGTGTTTAATCGGTTGAGAAATCGTTAGTTGAACAATACGTTAAAACTTGCTATAACGTTGCGGATACGAACGGTATAGACGAACGATACATGATAATATTGATTAATAACAAGTTCATATGCATGATTATAGGAAGATATACAAATTTAGGTCGACGAAATCAAGTTCTTATACGTCTTTATAACTTAGAAATTTCCTAATTTTAATCTTTGCTATTATAACTTGTGAATGAACTGTGAACAAAACCAAACACCAAAGTAACTTTAGCTCAAGACAATCTAAACTGTAGAACAGCGGTAATATCACACCAATCCATGTGGAAACGATAAACTAAAAGTACTCCAATATACTTTCAACATTCTGAAACCTAAAAAACGCAACAATGGCGTTTGACCACTGTTGCAGAGGGTTAAAAACTCCATTTTGGTGGTTTGATCGTCCGTTTTACACATCAAACAGTACCTACATTATCTCTAAACTATATTTCTAAAACTATCCAATCATTTCTACACCTAAAAATTGAATTCTAACTCTATTACAAATACTCTAAAATAACTCGAAACGTCGAAAATTTACCAATTAAATTGAGTTTGGAAGTTGTTGGAACGTTTTGATAGTTGATGTTAACGTTATCGGTCAAACTCGAGAGAAAGAAAACAAGTTATGTGGAGGTTTGATTTTTGAGGTTTGGAAGTTTTAGTGTTTGGAAATGAGAAAAGTGAAGAATGGGGGGAGGAAGAGTCTGACGCGAATATAGCATCAAATGCTTCCGTAGATGCAGTTACGGAAGCTTCCGCATGTACATCTACGGAACAAAACAATGTTAACCATAATAAAAGGGTGCTTCCGGAGATACATCTACGGAAGCAGGGGGCATTTTAGGGAACTCGCATGGTGCAAGAGAGACCCAAGGGGCGGGGTAAGATATTTTCTAAATTTAACAGGTTTTATACTAAAAATAAACTAAATTCATTCATTCAAATTGATAGAGTACATGTTACAATACAAATTCAAACTCGCTAAATACAAAAAGGATGAATCTGCGAACGAACTCACAGCATCCATGTTAATAGCATAAAACGGCAAATTGCATAAGCCTACAAATATGAATATGATTGTATTGAAATGTCCGAAATATTCATGCCTCCGGATCTGTAGCGTTAATGGCACAACCATCATAGATTAGATCAACACTATATCAAAATTAATCTTTCAACCTGAAACAAATGAACACTGCACAAAGAAGGAAAAAAAATGCACCGCACAAACGAGAAATCAAAACAAACACCGACGCACTAAAATGACGAAAACACAACAAAAAAAACCACTAAATTTATGTGAAAATCACTTATTTAACTAATAGAGAAATAAAAATTATTTAGAAGGGTGATTTTGGATCAAAATTAAAAATCACTTATTTAACTAATAGAGAAACAAAAACTATTTAGAATGGTGATTTTGGATCAAAATTGAAGAAGAAAAGTTATTAATATGTTTATCAATCAAGATTAAGTTATTATTTTAGATTATCGTTTATTTATCTTTAGTATATTTAATAAAAATATCTTTAAATAATATATCTTTTGTATTTTAGAACAATTTTCTTCTATAAATATATAAGCTTATCAAAAAAAATAATTATTAATTGTAAAACGTGAGAGTAAGAAAGAAGTACGTCACAGAAAAATATTTGATTACGTCACAGTAGTGGGGGTGGAAATTAATATTTGTATTATATACAGTCAAGTGGCTGTTATATTCATTTAGGTATTAATTCCTGGAGGAGGAGAACATCATCGTATCACATGCATCCTATTAATATTATTTTGGTTTGTCTAACATCCACCAGCAAAGATCCGGTTTAAGAGGGGACCATTAAATTTAAGAGAATTGATTGGTCCATGATTCTACAACACTCTCTCATTAAAATCATGTTGAAATAGCACCTATTTGATCTGTTAAATCTGGTCTCTTTTTAAACGTCTTTTTATGTAAAACAGTTGTAAAAAGGGTGAGGATTTGATTTAAAAAAAAACAAACTTAATTCATATCATTAATCAAAAGATGATGAATATAAGGATAAATCATATTAAACACTCTAAGCTTAGAGTATGAGTCGGTCACTTTTGTTAACATGTGAGCAACAACGTTTGCTTGACTTTTAACAAATTTAATCTCAAATTTATCACAAGAACCTATTAAATTCTTAGTACAAGATATAATCATACTAAACACAAAATTACCACTATGATTATTATAAATCGGCTGGACTACCAATTGGGAATTACTCTAAAAAATAACCTTAGACAACTGCATATGGATGACTTCCGGCATAACTTCTTTGAGAGGCATGACTTCGGCCTCTATAGAGGATTGAATACAAAAATCCCATGAGGTACACACCATTACTACCATGAAAGCACCACTCTCTATTAGTTGTCCCTTTTTCGATTATTAAATCTCGTATCTACATTACACTTCACCCTCCCCAAACTTGGGGGATTCCATACATTCATATGATTATCAGACTCATTACTAGGAGAAGAAACATTTTGAACTTGAAACCAAGTATGCCAGTTAATAAACGCCTGAATACCTAACCGATTCACATCCTCTTTCTCATTGTGCCAAATCTAGGTGTTTCTATTATTCTTAAACCCCATATCATCATATCAAATCTTCTCGAAACCCGCATATCCTCCTTCCTACAAATATCAAAGATTAAGGACCTAACATCATGAATAATTTGTAACGTTGGTCCAATAATAGATGAAAAACCTGCAGCATTCCAGCTTTGCTAATCATCCTCATCACTACCTTCACACACTGACATATTGCAAGACACAGAACATGATGTTGTCGTAGTCTAATCCTTGTAGGGAGACAATCACGATAAATCCTCAATAGTAGATGTTTAGACCTAGGAGGTGCTGAAATATTCCACAAGCTATTCCAATCCCCTTCCACTCCCTGGTTTGAGCCATTAGCTTGGTCATTCATTAAGAGCTTATAACCAGTTTTGACACTATAATTCCCATTGTGTTTTTGTTTCCACACCAAACAATCCTCATGCACTTCTTTCAACAAAGACACCTTCATAATCTTTGACCCTGTATCATGATTAAACAATAGTCTAATTTTTTGGGTATCCCATTCTTTAACATTAGGCTGCATAAGATCATTAACAATAATACTATACGCACCTTGATCTTGAGGAGCAACAATCCTCCCTTCACCTCCATCTCTCAACCAAGATTCTAAAATCACCTCAATGTTTCTCCTATCACCAATGCTCCACTGAAAACCCAACTTCAAATCATTCATAACCTTCGAGATACTTCTCTAAACAAAACTCGGTTTCTTTTCACTATTAGCCTCAAGAAAAGATAAGTGGGGAACATACTTAGCTTTAAAAACTCTGGCTACCAAGGACTCGATCAGAATTCATCATGATATGCCTCCCCTACTTGGCCATCATCGCCATATTGAATGCTTTAAAATCTATGAATCTAAGATCACCATCATTCTTAGCCCATGTTAATCTATCCCAAGAAAACCACCTGTTTACCTTGGAAATTGGTAAACAACGCTAGTCTCTTTTTAAAGGTTACTTTGCGAGATCGACTAGGGAATCTCAGGATAGTGCTTCAGTTTCGAAAGTGTTTAACAAGAATTATAAGTGAATTACGTTGTAAAAGCGTTCGACACGGCGTTGAAGTTGTTCGTTTGCATTAAGGATGTTCAATGAACTTTGAAAAGAAAAGGACAAAACTTGTAAAGAATAATAAAACTGGGAAAAAAAAAGGTAAATGGCTTAACATTTGAATTTAAAAGAAAGTTGGTGATTCAAACATACATTTCCCTTGTTTGACTCATTCTTCTCGTAGCTTGGTTACTTTGAGTGCTGGCATACATGTTTGCGTAAGTTTGAACACCCTACAACTATTTACAAAGTTTTATTTATACTACAAAAGTGTAAATGCTTTTTGGCGGCCTTCGTCTTTTCGCACGCCACATGTACTCTCAGGATTTCCAAAATTTCCTTTTGTTGTACCCATGTTCTCCACTTTGGTTGCCCACGTCTAATTTCTGATTACCTTGTACGAACATGCCTTCGACTGGGCCTTCTTCTTGTATTGGATTTCTCAACTCTTAAGGCTGAATCGACTTCTTCAATCCTTAGGCCTAGTCGACTTCCTTATCTATGCTTATGGTCAACTCTGCTTTCATACTCCCTTGGATAGATTTCTCTTCCTGTCAAAATCCCAGCCAAAAAATTGCCCCCCAAAATGTCCTTTTCGATTTGTCCATGAGAAGAAGGCATTTTCGATTTTCCCTTTTTTTGATCATTACATTCTGACGTCAGCGTCATCATGACTTTTTCCCAAAGGTCAAGTATATAAGCGTGCAACCACTTCCCTATTATCTGGCTCCAACTTCCTAGGATAAAATGTGTTCCATACTCAACGACTTCCTCAATCAGCCAACAATTCTCTTACACGTCTTCGCCGCGTGTCCACGATCGTTCTCACTCTTTTCCTCAAAAGACACTTTGAATTCTAGGAGTATAAATACCTCTTACATGATTTTCATTTTCCCTTTACGCTCTCTTTGAACTCACAACTATAAGCTTCAAACCTAACTGTTCTTCTTCTGTTTACTATTTTTCTAGAATTTCCATCTCTCTTCAATGGCTTCTTTAGATCAAACTAAACAGCCAAATTTTGTTCCTCTGGTTGCCAATCTGGACAAACCCTATATCCACAACAACTACTCCTTTGTCTTGGAACCTCCTTTGTGGAAGGAAAAACTTTGCATTTTCCGTTCTTAGGTACTGCGTCCTTTTATTGCTATCAATAATTTGCACGCTCTTCTAGGGCCAATACCTGACGCTGCTAGGGTTGTTAAACAAATTGCTGAGTTATTTCCTTCATATCATCGTACCAAACCCTTAATCAGTAAGGATCTGACGATTGATTTCATCCATATCTACAAAAACTCTGGGGTTTTTTTTCGGCCCCCACCGTCATCCCATACTACATTACTTGGTTGAACAAAGTTGAAAAGGCGAAAGGAGAATTTTTGAAACAACAAGGGCTTCTTGACTTAATCCAACTATTTAGGGTTGGCCCTACCTATTTCTCCAATCTTTTGGTGTCTTCCTTCTATTTTCGGGAGGGTTCAACAAATACCTTCCACTTCAATTGTGGAATGATGACACCTACCTTGTTCGATGTTGCGGCCATTACTGGCCTTGCCCTACGAGTAAATATTTCAACCCAAATGACAGTGAGGAAGACTTGGGTGTCGACAAAGACATTGCATGTTTTACCAAATACATGGAACACTACCATGATCAAAGCGTTGACTCTGTTTTTGACCAAGAGCATGTCGCCTTCTTGGCTTTATGGTTATCCAAGTTTGTATTTTGTTGTAAGTCCTTAAAGGTTGCCAAACGATTCATCGCCTTGGCTCACCAACTCCACCAAGGTCGCAACATCTGCTTGAGGGAACTCATCCTAGGATCCCTCTATTAATATTTAGGTGAAGGAGTTTATCTCATGACCGCTTTGAAACCTACATCCAGTTACCTACTTGCTGGCCCTTTTTGGTTGCTCCAGCTCTGGCTAAATGCCCCATTTGTGCAAAGTCTACATCTTGATCTCCCCGAAGACAAGATACCACCCTTAATCAAAGAACCATTGAAGGTCTTCTTCTTGCGCGAATGACGTCTAATGATGATGATCTGACTCTAAAGGCTCCTCAGATTAAGTATTTGGCCATGTTTTTTAGGTGTCGATCTTTTACTCCAGATATGGCACCTTTTTCCTATAGACAACATGGTCCTGAATGGCTTACAAGGGAGTTTCCTCCTATGGACCCTACCTTACTAGCTGAGTCGAAAGGCATTTGGGAAGCTCTTCTTACTCCCACGCTTATCGTCACGAGGCTGGAACTAAAAGAAAGAGTGAAGCTTCTTTGTTACCAACCCAATTTTGTGGCGCGCCAATTTGGCATGTGCCAACCTGTTCTTTGTTGTTTTTATTAACACAAGTGTGATTCATGTATTTGGTCCGTCAGTTTTAGTGAGGAAGAATGTGTTGAGCGACTTGCCAGTTTTGCTGTCAACACTCCTGTCATTACTACTCTTTCATTTGAACCTACTTTCTATACCACCAAGTAATTTGTTGTATGGTGGCTTAGATAATATGTAAAAGCATGTGGTGCAGGTTCACCGTTTAAAAATTGACTAACTGATGCTTTCTCTCTTATGCAGCAAAAATTCAAGAAAGGTAAAACCCAACATATCCAAGAAATCCAGGATTTTCAAAAGTACTTTGAAGCCGTCTACAATCCCGAGTTCTTAAGCGCGACTCTACGATGTTATTGTGACTTTGAAAGAAATTTTTTTGAAAAAATTTCCTAGTTTAAAATTACCTTCTAACGTGACACCCGAAAATAGGTACGAGGTCGCTTTCAACATGTATCTGCCTAAGTTCCCACCTTTACCAAGTTCAGACATGGCTTTGGAGTTTCGCCCTGCATTCCCCGACTGGTGGCCCTGTAGTCCTATCTAAGCACTTTATGGACGACTTCAAAGGACATCTTCATGTCGATATCAAACATGTTAGGATTTTAACTCCAATACCTGAAGGTGTGGAAAGTTGTTGGTTTTTTAATTGTTCGTGCGTATTCTTATAGCCTCTTTCTTAACCTTGTGATTTTTGTTTTACTAACATTTCTACAGCGGTTGAGCATCAAAAGCGTACCATAGATGCTGCAAGTGGTGTCAGTACTTTTACTCCAGCCATTGAAACTCCTTCTACAGTACTTTCTTGCAGTATTCACTTTGCTAACTCATGCTTGTATGTTTCAAATCCTTAAACTGTATTATGGTTATTTTCCTGTAAGTGCCTGTAGAAGCTGTTGTTCCCCCTCTTGAACCTACTCCTAGAAAACAAAAATGTTTGAAAGCTAAGGAAACCTTGGCCGATCGTTCTTCTCCTCCTGAGATTCTAAAGCTAAAGCAGACAAAAAAGCCAAATCGACTCGGACGACTCCTAGTCCTAAAGTTTCTGCCTCCTCTCGACCAAAAACTACTGAGGTGCCAAAATCGCCCCCAGCGGCAAAACGCAACCTCATGAAGTCCAAAAACAAACAAGTACCTTTGCACCTTGCCCCAAGCAAGCCTGAGAGCACTAACTCCAACCCAGAAGGCGGCCGTCAGGTAACTTTCCTTATAAGTTCCACTTACTTTAATCGTTTCGTTTTTTTACTAAACTTCCCTTTTTGTTATGATAGCTGAATCCTCGACCAACAAAAGTGATCATTAAATGATCAAAATGCCAAGTCCAACTTACAATTCAATCGTCTTCCTCTGCCGCTCCACAAATCACTTCTGCCACTACCACTTCGCCTCCACTCATTACCCTATTAGAGACACGTTCCTCCAAGATTGAAGGTGACCTTCACTCTCCTCACGATGATTTCTCCTATGCTGATTCTGAAGATGAGATTCCTGACTATTCTCTAGCAAGTGAAACTGAGGAAGCTGAGACATAAGATGACCATGTGCTGCATAATGTTATCGTCTCGCTGGTCGATCAAAATTTAACTAATGTCTCTGAAGACCCAGACGTCAATGATCAAGACAACCTGGCTACTAAGGACCATGTCGAGCAGCAAGCTAATGCTCCAGTCGCTCATGGAATCTTTAAAGGTGATCACAATACTGTTATAATTCCAACATCTTAGAGTCTCCCTTCTAAAATCCCACCTACTCTCGACACTGTGCCTCCTCAACCTACTGCCACCTTTTATACAGTCTCAACTCCTTCCTACACTATTTTGGCTGCTGGTCCTATGTCTCCCAAACAGCTAGCAGCTTTGAAGCAAACTAAACCTCTTGAGTACTTAAAACTCCTGATGAATGTTAGAGGTCTTTCAACTGGTGGGGGATCCAGCTCTTCAACTGTGTCAGGGAGCTTTTCTTCTATTGAAACTAAGGAAGAGGTTCTTCTTTGTCTTAAGACCATGTTGTTCGATGTTGACTTGGTCGAGAAATTGGAGACTAACTCCTTGGCTGGCTCTGACAGTAAAATTTTGTTGAAGAAAGTTGGTCTTCGAGTTGCTTCTCCCACTATGGTTAACTTCGTGGTGGAGGTTTCCTATTTCCTTGACCAACTCCTTGCTAACCTAGAGAGAAAAAAGGATATCCATGCAAAGAAACTGCCCAAGGAACAATCTCAGACCAATGAACTGACCTTGGTAGCTACATCTCTCACCAAAGTGGAATATCTCCAAAAGTCTCTTAACCAAGAGAAGTTAGCGTTTGACACTAGGGCTACCAACATTACTCAGTGGAAAAAACAAGTGGATGAATGGAAAAAGTGTATTGAGGAGCTGGAAACCAAAATTCAGGAAGCTGAAGCTTTGCAAACCACTGGGAGCAGCAAAACTGAACAACAACTCAATGCTGAAGCTTTGGTCGGAGTCAAACATTTTGAAGAAGTGTATTATGGACCGACTTATATGAGATGGATGTACCTGATTAAGCGATACATGAAGATATTAAAAGGGTATCTGAAGAATCAAAGTCGACGATAATCTTTTATTGTTGAAAGGAATATGTTGAAGCTACTGAATTTTGTAATAAATTTCTCTCAATGATGAACCTATAAGACTTCTAATGTCACGCCACTTGAGAAAAATAACATGGGGAGCGATTAGTGCAGGTAAATCGGTGATCATTTTGACAATTGAATTAAGTCAAGCACATTTGTAGGTTATTCACAATGCTGACAAGGTTAAGCCTTATGTTGAAAAGCACATAGAAATTCTCAAGATGTTGAACCCCTAACATAAATGACAATTGATTAACAAGAGAACACAATTGTAGTTTTATATCATGGTTTAAAGTTCCTAATTTTTCTAAAATAATCAAATTTAGTTTCAAAAAGATTAAGATGGCTAGCAAATAAATCAAATCCACATATTATTTCTTATTCTGGATATGTAATAAATAACCATACTTGGTATGTGAAAGAACATGTTTATCAGAGTTTTATGCTAAATAGAAGAGTAACTCTTGTATCCAAATATATGCATATGTTAGTTGTCAAAAATAGAAATACATCATTTGAAAACATGATATATTTTATGGTCATTGAATGTATATGAGAGTTGGAGTACTTGTCATTTAATGTACCAGTGTTTGGTTGCAAGTTGGATGAAAACAACAATGACATTCACATTGATGATTATGGGTTCTTGAAGGTGGAACTTAATAGAGTTGGCTAAAAGACGAATCTTTTATATTAGCATTACAATCATGTCAATTGTTTTATGTCATTGTTCTTGTTGACGAAAAATGATCTATTAACGAATAGATTTAACGGTAACGACAAGTAAGAATGTTAAAATATTAATATCAAGGAAGATTCTTTTATTCAAAGATCAATTGATATGGTACCAATTATATAGATGGCCTTCTGTATCTGAGAAATGATCCCGATGAGGAGATTTGTATCAATCCAATATTTTGTGTAAATAATAAAAACATGGTAAGTCCATTCCATAAAAGAAGTCTTAAACCGAGGTGATAAGGAGTAACCTTTTATGACGCCCTTGTTTATCCCGCTTTCATAACCGACATCCAATGCATTTCACGTTTGTCGTTAGATGTGTTTTTTAGTAAGGTGAAATTTACGGGAGGGCCGATCCTAGGCCAGGGCAACCAGGTCCACAGTCCAGGGCCTCCAAAAATAAGGGGCCTCATAATTTTTGGACATGGGCTTTAGAAACTAAAGAAAACAAAATATATATATTTAGCGAATTGTTTAGATATAAGTATACTACCTTCAGCGGAGCGGTTGTTGCTACCAGTTTCAAGCAAGATCCCTCATCGAAAGCTGTTGCGCAAAGGAAGCATAAAAACGGAAAGGAAAAAAGGAAGGCTGTTGTAGAGGAAGCTGGAAAGCTCTTGAAGGTCGGGTTCATCCAGGAAATAAAAATATCCTACTTTCTTGTCCAATATGTTCATGGTGAAAAAGAAATCCGGGAAGTGGCATATGTGTGTAAACTTCACCGACCGGAACAAGGCCTGTCCGAAAGACCCTTATTCGTTGCCAGAGTGTTTGAGTGGAAGTGAAGAGATATTAAATTTAAGGAGAATCTGAGTTAAAATTTACAGGTAGTGGGGAACTGAATGGTGAGAATTCAAATGACATTGTCGAGCACTATTAACTACTTATAATTAGTAAAAAAAATTATTGAGGTGAATTCCTCTAGACGTAAGTGACAACTGCACCTAATTAAGTTATCAATTCCTTATATCATATGTTTAATTGTTCATCACTTAAATCTCGCAAATAAGTGAAACTTAAAAAACGACACTTTTATTTTGTAAATTAAATTTAAATATAGAGTGTTGATGCCGAGCAAAACGGAAGGGGAAAGAAGCATCACATGGTTTATTTATTAGGAGTGGGAAGTCGTATAGTAAGATTTGAAAAAATAATTATTAAGAGAGGACTTGAAGCATCCATCTGAATTATATATGTAGAGGTCAATATAAAATAGGCAAAATATCCTTTTTGACCTCTTATGTTAATCTTGGGGTTCATTTTGGTCCCTTAACTTCAAAAAGTGTCATATTGGTCCCTTAACTCTCCAAAGTGTGTCATTTTAGTCCTTTTTGTTATATTAGCGACGAAAATAGCGACCAATTTTTTAATTTTTCCGTCGCTAATGTAACAAAAAGGACTAAAATGACACCTTTTGAAGAGTTAAGGGACCAATGTGATACTTTTTGAAGTTAAGGGACCAAAATGAACCCCAAGGTTAACATAAGGGACCAAAAAGGGTATTTTGCCTATAAAATATTAGTATCGGCATGCAAGTAGTTTAGTTAAAAAAGAAAACGTTGTCGATGTGAAGGCTATAAATAGGGGTTAAGGAAACCACACAAAACACAATCAAAACCATAGTAATACTACTACATTAGCAATGACAGTCATAAACTATAAAAAGCCTCTTGTTGTTGCCCGTAACCCATCAACCATGCCTGAGAATGATATTTTGGAGGTGATTTGTTCAACTCACGTGTATAGTGACACAAAGTTTGATGCTGAATCTCTGTTCAAGATTGCTAGGAACATCCTTACGTGTTCAACCAATGTGGTTGATAACGTTGTGCATGTATGTGTGTCATAATTTTTATTTTCAATTATACCTATATAAATATATGCACTTGTTGTAATTATATATAATTGTTTGATTATTAATTACAGGGAAATCAAGCAAGTGAGGAGCAATTTTTTGATAACAACATTATGACCCCTGCTAGCTTCAAATCACCCTTGTGTATTTTGAAGAAAATTAATTCGGAGGTCTCTATTTTTTATATACTATTTCATTTTCAATATGAACTCATCATAATTAGTTAACATGGAATGGAAGTGTATAATTAATTGTATTGTATGAATATGATGGTGGCAGATGGCATGCAAGGGTCCAGGTGCAGAAATAGCATACGAAACAACACTAGCAATCTTAAGCAAGTTGTCAAACTATTCATGGATTTCAAAAGCAGTGCTTACTCTTTCTGCTTTTTCTATTGAATATGGAGAGTTCTGGCTATCACAATATCTTCCAGCACAACCACTTGCAAAGTCATTAGGCATAATCAAGCTAGTGCCTCAACTCACAAAACCTGAATCCCTCAAAAAACACATCACTGCAATTTCGGAACTCAACAATCTGGTCAAGAAAACTTTGAAATTGGTTGATATCATGCTTGAGTTGAAAAGACTCAACTCATGTCATGACATCAGGGAAGTGCCAGCTCTTGCACCGGCTTTGGAACAAATCCCAGTTGGTGTCTTTTGGGTTATCAACACCGTTGTTGCAATTGTTACACAGATTGAATGTCTCACTACTGATTCGTAAGCATTAATATTATTATTATTGAAACCTAGCTTGTACATACATACATACATAATTATTAATTTAGCTGGTTACTACTAGTAATTAATATTTTATTTTCAGGGAAAAGAGGTCGGACTTATCTCATTCTGGTCAAGCGATTAACATAATAATCAACAATTTGGAGAAGCACCTGTTCCATTGCGATATACAGATTCGTAATAATTAGTTTTCCACCACACTTTAGTTATTATTTATATGTTTTTGTTTTGTCAACCCCAAATGTTAGTATTGACGGATTATTTTTTTAAAATTCCATCAGGTGAAGCTGAGTATAACAAGTTACTCAACAGACTCTTTCAAATCCCAACGGAAATTACCGAAGTACTTAAGGTGTTGTTTTTCTGGAAATTCATTCCAAACACTACAAAAAATATGCTCTGCAGCGACGTGGGAAACACGTCGCAACATGAAATATCACGTGGCAACAAAAAAGTAGCGACGTGAGCCACTACGTCGCAGGAGACAAAGTGGCAACTTGTAGCGACGTGGAGACCACGTCAGAAAGTAGCGACGTGACTCCCACGTCGCAACAAGGAAACATGGGGAACATCCATCTGCACACACAGCAGGCGTGGCAGGTGTGGGGCAGTGTGTTTGCTGACCAATGTAGCGACGTGATTACCACATCGCTACATTAAATGCTTTTTTTTTTTTAAATTTATTCACGCTAGATTTGTTTTGTTTTATATATTTTTTATAATTAATTAATATATAATAAAATATATATAATAAAATATATATAATAAAATATATATAATAAAATTTATATAATAAAATTTATATAATAAAATTTATAAAATAAAATTTATATAATAAAACCTATAAAATAAAATTTATATATTAAAATCTATAAAAACTAATTTATATAATAAATTTGTATAAAATAAATTCATATAATAAACATTATATAATAAATTCAATTAGTTAAAACTAAAAATTTAAAACTAATACTGTAATGAATTAAAATGTAGAATATTTTACATAAAAATAAATTAAAAATAAATAAAATACAAAATGTTTTCAAGACGCATCATCCGGAAAATAATTATCCGGATTAAAATCATCATCTCAGCCACCCCGTCATCCTCCGGCTCTTGAGGAGGAGCATTACTGTAATTTCCACCTCCTTGCATAAACCGTCTCATCTGCTCCTCCATCTCAGCTTGCTTCTTCATAATGCCCTCCATCTGTCGCGCATGCTGCTCCTCCATATCAGCCTGCTTCTTCCGCATCATCTCGATCTGGGCCTCACTTTCGCGTCTCGCCAATTGCCTTACTAATTCAGTTTGTTCCTGTGTCAGATTTGGTTGACGCGATCCACCCTCTCCATCCTGAAGTCTTTGAAACAGATTGCGGTCACCACGTCTATAGCTGGCCGCCAAATTTCCAGCACCAAAAAAGCAACCATTAGGTCCTTTTTCTTTAATAACCTCACACCAGATATAGTGATCAACATCCGCATTTAGCGGCTCCCCCTCTGCTGGCATGAATTGAGGATTATTTTCCAGAAAAATGGCAAGTCGCCTATCATAATCTTCCTGCACAGATATTCAATAAAAAATGTAAGTTAAATATTTAAATGCATATTTAATTAGTCAATTAAAATATATTAAAAAGTTGCCACGTGATTTTCACGCCACAACTTATGATTTGCCACATGATTTTAATGTGGCAATTTATCAATTGCCACATGAAATTCACGTCACAAATTTTGTATTAATTTAAAAAGAATAAACAACGTAAATTTCACTTACAAGATACAACTTCGTGCGCTCGTCGACAAAACCTCCCGATCTCCTTGTCCGGGTCCTCGAAATCAGCTCAGGCATCAATGGTTTTCTCCCCAACTCCTTAGCCTAAATAATATAATTAAAAATAATTAGTAAAATATATTATGAATAAAGATGTAACTTAAAAAATTTAAAATTTTTACCAATCGTCGGGCATGCTCGGCGGTGCTAATACTTCCAACTGTGTTGACACAACCGCCCTTTTCAGATGCCCTCATCTTCTTAAAAGTTTCTGATTTAGCCCGGAATTCTGGACTCCTCCAATATGTAACAAGATCATGAAAAACCTCCTCGCCTATCCAGTTAGGACGGATGCCATGAAGCTCATGATTCTCCCTTACTCTCCGCAGCATATCAGACATTCTTTTAGAGCATCTGGTGTTGAAAACTTTCTGAACACTTTTTTCACTCAAAGGATCCCACACACATTTCTCCTGCAATAATGTATGGCATTAAAATAAAATGTTAAGTAATTATAATGAGAATTTTATTTAAATAACTATAACTAAAACAATAAATTAAATGCATAACATATATAAATAACAATACCTTAAACATTCTAAACCATTCATCTTTATTTTTGACGTCCCCATAGCTCTTAAAAGCTGATTTATACATCTGCTGAATTATATAGCTAACAACCCTAGCAGCTGTCCGACTCGGCGTAAAACTGAAACAAAAAATGAAAATGTTAGATATAAATTTATAAAAAAAATGAAAAAGTATACATACTATAAAAGTTTTTAAATAGGAAACTTACTTGCTTCCTTCGGGCTGAATCCAAAATCTGTCGTCAATCACATGAATCTCATCAGGATCATCCCTCCCACGAAGATCAGCTCCATCTATCTCATCAACTGCCTCATCAACATCACGTGCTGGTACATGTGTGGGATGTGGGGTGCGTGAGCCTCCAACCTGTGTGGGGCGTGGACTAGGAGATCGTCCAGCCTGTGTCGGACGTGGACGGGGAGATCGTCCAGCCTGTGTGGGGCGTGGACTAGGAGATCGTCCAGCCTGTGTCGGAGGCGAATCTTTCACTCGTACATCTTTTTTAAAGTTTGTCATGTTTCTTCTATAGGAGTGATTTCGTGGTAGGAATCTTCGGTGACAGTCAAACCACGAGCTTTTCCCACCTTTATCCAACGTGAACCCTTTGTTGTTTCCCATGCAATGCGGACAACCCATTTTGCCATGCGTACCCCAACCAGACAACATGCCATATGCTGGAAAGTCGTTGATGGTCCACATCAAAGAAGCTCGCATTATAAAGTTTTCTTTACGTGATATATCATAAGTCCATTCTCCAATCCACAATCTCTTCAAATCATCAATTAAAGGTTGTAAATACACATCAATTCCTGCTCTTGGACTCGAAGGTCCTGGAATGACGCACGTCAAAAACATGTATGGTTTTGTCATGCACATCTCAGGAGGGAGGTTGTAAGGGGTTACAATAACTGGCCAACAAGAATATGCGGTTCCCGACCCTTGGACATATGGAGTAAATCCATCAGAGCATAATCCAAGCCTGACATTTCTAGGTTCTGCGGCAAAATCAGGATGCATTCGATCAAAATGCTTCCATGCCTCGCCATCAGATGGATGCCTCATAGTGCCTGGACTTGTGTTATTTGTGTGATGCCATGTCATTTGACTTGCACTGTGCATTGAAGCAAACATTCTTTTTAACCTTGGTATTATCGGAAGATAAAACATGGACTTTACTGCTACACGGTCTTGATTAGTGTTAACGGCTCTACTGGGAACTTTATATCTTGGACTCTTACAAAACTTACATTCCTCCAACAACCCATCTTGAGTACCAAACTCATTGTCGTAGAACAACATACAGCCATTAATGCAACAATCAATCTTTCTTACTCTTAAGCCCAACTTCGACACCAACTTCTTTGCTTCATAAAATGTTGTAGGCAAGTTGTCTTTCATTGCAGTTGAGTCCAACATCATCTTTACGAAGAATTCCAAACACTGATCAGGAACATTCCAATTTGCCTTGGCGGCCAACAATCTCACACAAATTGATAACTTTGACTCAGACGATCCATCAAACAACGGCGTATTCATCTCATTCAACAACTGATAAAATTTCTGCGCTTCCTCATTCGGCAACTCTTCCCCACCAAAATCTTCAGGCTCATCATAGGTCACGTTCACACCAAAAGCATCCTCAACCATGTCACCAATCAGATTAAAGTTTTCCTCATATTCCACAGGCGGCCGACTACTTGAAGCATGAGAGTTGCTAGTCTCTTGTACGTTACTAGGCAGTTCTTCACCGTTAAACGTCCAAACCCAATAATTTGCAATGAAACCCCTTCTATGCAAATGAGCTGTTATTTCCTGTGGGTCACTAATTATTGGTCTACATTCACATTTAAGACAGGGACACCTAACTCCTCCTTCGCTTCGACATAATTCCTGAGCAAACGCCCAACTTATAAACCCTTCAACTCCTACTATAAAATTGGGTTTAAGTCCCATTCTCCCTGGAAATGTTCTATCGTACATCCAACTACGATAATACCGATAATATTCCATACTGCACATTTATACAATCATTGTCATTTTGAGTTAGAATACTAATCAACTTGATATTATTCTTAGACGTATACTAGTTAATATTTACTATACTAGTTAATATTAACTACACATTTTAAGCTACACATATTGAAAATATTCTTTAAAAAAATACTACTATTATGTTTTTGTTACATATATAGTAATAAAAATAAAAAATAAGAAATAAAAAATATTACTATTATATTTGGAAATATACAAACACATACATATTATGTTTTTATAACATATAATAAATAATATATATAATAAAAATAAAAAATGAAAACTTTATGATATATAACTATTATATTAGTTTTGAATATATAAAATTTGTTTAAATTATAATAATCTATTTTAAATATAGTATAATATTACTCATTATAATAAATAATATATATAATAAAAATTAAAAATGAAAACTTTATAATATATAACTATTATATTAGTTTTGAATATATAAAATTTGTTTAAGTTATAATAATCTATTTTAAATATTGTATAATATTACTCATTATAATAAATAATATATATAATAAAAATTAAAAATGAAAACTTTATAATATATAACTATTATATTAGTTTTGAATATATAAAATTTGTTTAAGTTATAATAATATATTTTTTAGAGTGAGAACTTTATAATATATATCTATATTATATTCTTAAAAATGAAAATTTTATAATATATTATATTCTTTTTAAAATTATATTAATATTTATAATAATCTATTTTATATATTGTAAAATATTAAACAAAAAATTCGTTTTAATAATAATAATAATAATAATATATACTAATTTTAATAATAGTTTTAATATATCAATTTTCTTCTAATAGTTTTAAAAATATTAATAAAAAATGTATTTAATTTTCGTTTTTATTTTATTTACTATATTCTATTTATATCTATAATAAAAACCTATAGTTTTAATATATAATAATTTTAATATATAATAAATCTATTTAAATCTATATTCTGTTTAAATATATTATAAATCTATTTAAAAACCTATATTATGTTTAAATCTATAATAAATCTATATTCTATTTAAAAACCTATATTCTTTTTAAATCTATAGTTTTAATATTTCGTTTTTAGTTTTAATATATTCTGTTTAAAAATTTTATTTACTATAATAAATCTATTAATCTATACAAAAAAAAAACAATAACCTATTGAAAACAGAAAACAAAATATAAACAAAATCCTATTAAAAACAAAAACCTATACAAATAAATTTTATTTTATACTATAAATTTATACCAAAAATCATTATAAATCACATTAAAAATCAATTTTATTTACTTACCTCTTCTTTAATCTACTCCTCCTTCTTCAATCTACTCCACCTTCTTCAATCTACTAAACCTATACCAAAAAAAAATCAAAAATTAAAAACAGAATATAGAATGAAACTATAAGAAAATACTGATGCAACCTTAATTACCTTTGATATATAAAACGAAAATGGTTTCAATTTGGAGTTGGATTTTGGGAGAGGAGGTTTCAATTTTGGGAGAGAATGAGCTTGCTTGCTGAAACGAAAATGGCAAATGAATCTGAAACGAATTTGGTGTGGTGGAGTGAAGTGAATTGCTTTGATTAATACACAATGTAGCGACGTGTATTAAACCTCGTTATTTGCCACGTGCAAACCACGTCGCAACAAGCAAACGGTAATATTTAATTAATGTTTCTGCCATAAATGCTGCCACCATGTCACTTCATTGGAACGTTGAATTTTCCCTCTAAAGGTTGCGACGTGTTTATAACGTCACAACTGAATTTTTTAAAATTTGAATATTCCCACCCATGTGAACGTTATAGCTTTTTAAATTTTAATTTATACATTTAATGTAGCGACGTGTGACCCACGTCGCAACTTTATTCACGTAACCCAACGTCTGACTCCTCATAACTTTATGTTTATAAAGTTATTTTAAATTTAAAAACATGTTGCGACGTGGTTGTCACATCGCTAGAGGCAATAATTACCCACGTGACTTCCACGTCGCTAATATATGTCGCTGGGGAGCACTTTTTTTGTAGTGAAAAGGACCCATCATCTATGATGGTTCCGAAGAAAAGCTGGTTAGTATATCTTTATAAATTGCTTAATAAGTATATATTTAGAATATGTTGAAATGATGATATATGTTTTGTAATTAAACGACAGGTTGAAATTGACGTGTTGAAGAAGAAGGATGTCCTTTTGTTGATTACAACCCTGGAAATCAACCAAGAAGACATCTCAATGTTGATTCTGATTCATGAATATATAAAGAAAAAAGGAAACCAACACGTGATTCTGTGGGTTCCCATTGTGGAGAAATGGGATGATAAGCTGATTGAAAAATTTGATTATTGGAAGTCCAAGATGCCTTGGTATGTGTTGCATCACTTTCAACCTATAACAGGCATCAAATACATAAGGAAGGAATTGCATTTCAAGCAGAAGCCTATGGTTGTTGTGTTGAGCCCACAAGGAAAGATTCTACATCAAAATGCTTATCATATGATTCAAGTTTGGGGGATAAGAGGCTTCCCTTTCTCTAAATGCAAACAAGATACAATGAAGCCAACATCAGTGTGGGACTTTGTTGATACTCTGGTGGTTGACATTACAATAGATATTAAATGGGTATGTATTTTTTTTATACTATCCATGTGTACTAGTAAATAGTATAAATATATCTTATATGACTAATAAATTTCATGTTTCCTTTGAAAAATGAAGGAGGAGGAAAAGTCTGTCATCATTTATGGAGGTAAAAATACTAAATGGACTGAAAAAATTAGTGAGTATGAAACCACTATTAAGGAAACAAATACTTCAATTGAGGTTTTTTCCTTGGAGAGCCAAGAGAAAACTATGGTTACCAAATTTTGGAAAAAGGTAGAGAGTTTGGTTGTCATCAAAATGCACGAGGAAACAAGTGATGTAAAACTACAGGTTGAGAAGTTGCTTTCTTACAAGAATGAGACTGGGTGGGCAGTTGTAATCAAAGGCAATAATGTGAGTGTTGTTGGTCATGAGACTACAATTTCCAAAACAATTGATGAAATTAAAACATGGAGGGATTCAGTGGTGAATGATGGCTTTAATACCGCATTTACAAATCACCATCAAAAGGTTGTTGCTAATACAAAGGAGCATATTTGCTCTAACATTGAGATTTATAATTTTGGCCCAAAAAACCCAGACATTATTAGGTGTCCACATTGTAACAAGATAATGGAAATGGTTATTACCTACAAGTGTTCCCGTGATAAGAATGCCCCCATCGCTAAGAATATCCCCATCGCCGAGGTTTAGCAAGCTTCATGGGTCTTTAGCATTGCAGAGTTCTATGTATTATTATGCTTGTTTTGTTGTATTTTCTTCCATGTTTTCTTTATGCTTGTTTCATCAGTTTTTGTGTAATCTAGCCATGAGTCATGCATAATGGTCTATCCTAGTAATATCAGTATGCAACTAGAATAAGGCTATTTGTTCACTTGTTTTATTATTATTTTTTTGTATGAATAAAGTGTTAGTTAAGGCATGTGCGTTCTACACTTCAGATGTTCAAACCATCTAAATCTATTATACTCCATCTTTTTTATTATAGGTGTTACCACAATACTCTCTTTAATATTGTCATTTATAATCGTATATTGCCTAGCCTTTACATTCAACACAACATCTTCATCTCTATTACACTTACTTTATTCTCGTGTTGATTTTCTAACAAACAACTGAAAATATGTAAATTATGCATTTTGCTCTTAATCATAACATTACTATTGTTTAGGAGTAAGTTACTTTGAAGATTAAAGTTATCTCTTTTAACAAAGGAAACTATAACAAATATAACTAAAACTTCAAACTAAAGGGTTAATCATAAGTAACTACTTCTGTTGTAACTCTTCGTCGCTCTCTATGTCATATAAGTTATCATCTAAGAATATTTGATCATTAAATATGTAAATTTTGAACAATATAAAAATAAAGTAAGTATTCATTATAATCACTACAAGAAATAATACATTCTCTGACGAAGATTTCACCACCGTTTTAAAAAGCCTCGTTGGTGAAAAATTAAAGTGTCAGCGCCATGGTTGTAATTCCCAACTTTGGTAAAAAATTAAACTTCCCCACAGTTGTAATTCCCAACTTTGGTGAAAAATTAAACTGGACAGTTCAAGTGTCGGCGCCAACAAATTTATGATTTATTTATCATTAAAGAAGAACCTTTCATTTTTATTTTATTTTTAAGTTAAAACCAAACCATTATTGCTCACGATTGAATTTTGCAACCGTGGTGAAATGGTAGGCTATATTTTTTTTTTAAAATTGTTTAAAATCTGGCTCATTGGAAAAATGTTTTAATGTTATTCAAAAAACAAAGGAATTACTTGTTTCTTCAGTTTTCTCTTACGAATACCACATTCAGCTCCTAAGAATAAAATATTAGGGTCCTAACGAAATTTATCATCTCCAATAACGACTATGGCACTAAACACTAAACTTGAAAACAACACATCATGTCCATATCTTCACCATCGTATCTTCTTCAACTGGTTCTTTAACAAACGAGACCAAACCCTCACATCTTCTCCACCTTGTTTGAAGCAAGGAAATTCGAATAAGGAACTTGAACGATACTTGCATGAAGAAATGAAGACACTAAAATGTTTTCGGTACGTATAATATCTTCACCATGTATGTAAGAGTTTTATTGTTGGGATTTTTGAGATATGTTAGGTTTGATGTGGTTGTTATTAAGAGCCTAAACCCTAAAGTTTTATCTATTGTTGTTGTTGTTGTTGTTGTTTTGAAACACATTATATTACACGCTCTCTTTTATGATATTTTTGTTGTTTTGAAGTTGAGATTGAAGTTTATGTGTTGTTGTTATTGTTGAGATTGGTTTTATCTTGTTGTTTTGTTTAGATAAGTAAAATGTTTATTGTTGTTGTTGTTAATGAGATTGAAGCAAAAATCATCCATTACACCAATGCACTCTAACATACCAACATCTTTTCCACTTTGTAATATATTTAGTTTTCTTGGAAAGGTTTTTGAATCACTTGGCGTAATTATAAATGTTTTTATAATTGTGTGCTTAAAAACATATTAGGGCGCGTGTAACCTACCCTGTTTCACGGATCTAGGGGTGGCAAAACGGGCCAGACCCGCCGGGTCAACCCATTTGACCCGTCATTTTGAGCAGGCTAGGATAAGGTTTTCGACTCGGTATCTTTAACGGGCCCGTCCTGTAACACCCTAATTCTACCCGATAATTTATTCGGTAATTATAACAAAAATCAGAGTTATTCAAAAACTTTATCAACAATTGAAATGTCACATTTCGTCATTCAAATCATTTACGGCATACATGCCTTCATCACAGATACATAGCTTGTATAATTAAAATGGACAATTATAACATTTAATTTAATCCTCAAAATCACTTCATTAAACAAAATTATTTAATCTCGCAGCGGAATCACAATCTTCACAAAATTTCAATTTAATCATAATATCTTTGCAATATAGCTTTAAGCTACAATTCAACAATAAACATCATTAAAATTTCAGCAAGTAATAAATAATTAAAACACGCGTTTATCCCCCGAGTGCTACGTATCAGAGCGACCACCGACTCGACTCACAGCGTCTAAATCTTCATCAAAGCTATCACGTGCACGTTACCAGTATAAAGGTAACAGTGAAAGAAAAAAATGGTGAGATATCAAACAATATAAACAGGGTGATGATAAACAGTATATTTACGGTTCAAGTCATAATAATCATCACCTTGCAGTATATTCGTTACCGTCTAATCTACTTCGTTATTCCCGCCAAAATTACATACGTCACAATACCTCATATAAATCCATATAACTTCACACATCAAATCACATAAAATCATAATCACACAAATAATGGTTTCTTCCATGCAGAGTTCTATGTATTATTATTATGCTTGTTTTGCTGTATTTTCTTCCGTGTTTTCTTTATGCTTGTTTCATCAGTTTTTATGTAATCTAGCCATAAGTCATGCATAATGGTTTATCCTAGTAAGATCAGTATGCAACTAGAATAAGGCTCTTTGTTCACTTGTTTTATTATTATTTTTTTGTATGAATAAAGTGTTAATTAAGGCATGTGTGTTCTACACTTCCGATGTTCAAACCATCTAAATCTATTATACTCCATCTTTTTTTATTATAGATGTTACCACAATACTGTCTTTAATATTGTCATTTATAATCGTATATTGCCTAGTCTTTACATTCAACGCAACATCTTCATCTCTATTACACATACTTTATTCTCGTGTTGATTTTCTAACAAACAAGTGAAAATATGTAAATTATGCATTTTGCTCTTAATCATAACATTACTATTGTTTAGGAGTAAGTTACTTTGAAGATTAAAGTTATCTCATTTAACAAAGGAAACTATAACAAATATAACTTAAACTTCAAACTAAAGGGTTAATCATAAGTAACTACTTCTGTTGTAACTCTTCGTCGCTCTCTATGTCATATAAGTTATCATCTAAGAATATTTGATCATTAAATATGTAAATCTTGAACAATATAAAAATAAAGTATTCATTATAATCACTACAAGAAATAATACATTCTCTGACGAAGATTTCACCACCGTTTTAAAAAACCTCGTTGGTGAAAAATTAAAGTGTCAGCGCCATGGTTGTAATTCCACACTTTGGTAAAAAATTAAACTTCCC
The DNA here is from genome assembly GCF_029867415.1 of Vicia villosa. Lineage (NCBI taxonomy): Eukaryota > Viridiplantae > Streptophyta > Magnoliopsida > Fabales > Fabaceae > Vicia > Vicia villosa. The sequence goes on along the minus strand of NC_081180.1, from coordinate 139,777,381 downwards.
CACAGTTGTAATTCCCAACTTTGGTGAAAAATGAAATTGGACAGTTCAAGTGTCGGCGCCAGCAAATTTATGATTTATTTATAATTAAAGAAGAACCTTTCATTTTTATTTTATTTTTAAGTTAAAACCAAACCATTATTGCTCACGATTGAATTTTGCAACCGTGGTGAAATGGTAGGCTATATTTTTTTTTCAAAATTGTTAAAAATCTGGCTCATTGGAAAAATGTTTTGATGTTATTCAAAAAACAAAGGAATTACTTGTTTCTTCTGTTTTCTCTTAAGAATACCACATTCAGCTCCTACGAATAAAATATTAGGGTCCTAACAAAATTTATCATCTCCAATAACGACTATGGCACTAAACACTGAACTTGAAAACATCACATCATCTCCATATCTTCACCATCGTATCTTCTTCAACTGGTTCTTTAACAAACGAGACCAAACCCTCACATCTTCTCCACCTTGTTTGAAGCAAGGAGATTCGAATAAGGAACTTGAACGATACTTGCATGAAGAAATGAAGACACTAAAATGTTTTCGGTACGTATAATATCTTCACCATGTATGTAAGAGTTTTATTGTTGGGATTTTTGAGATATGTTAGGTTTGATGTGGTTGTTATTAAGAGCCTAAACCCTAAAGTTTTATCTATTGTTGTTGTTGTTGTTTTGAAACACATTACGCTCTCTTTTATGATATTTTTGTTGTTTTGAAGTTGACATTGAAGTTTATGTGTTGTTGTTATTGTTGAGATTGGTTTTATCTTGTTGTTTTGTTTAGATAAGTAAAATGTTTATTGTTATTGTTGTTATTGAGATTGAAGCAAAAATCATCCATTACACCAATTTACTCTAACATACCAACATCTTTTCCACTTTGTTATATATTTAGTTTTCTTGGAAAGGTTTTTGAATCACTTGGAGTAATTATAAATGTTTTTATAATTGTGTGCTTAAAAACATATTAGGGCCCGTGCAACCTACCCTGTTTCAGGGATCTAGGGGTGGCAAGACGGGCCAGACCCGCCGGGTCATCCCATTTGACCCGTCATTTTGAGCGGGCTAGGCTAAGGTTTTCGGCTCGGTATCTTTAGTGGGCCCGTCCTGTAACACCACAATTCTACCCGATAAATTATTCGGTAATTATAACAAAAATCAGAGTTATTCAAAAACTTTATCAACAATTAAGATGTCACATTTCGTCATTCAAATCATTTACGGCATACATGCCTTCATCAAAGATACATAGCACGTATAATTAAAATGGACAATTATAACATTTAATTTAATCCTCAAAATCACTTCATTAAACAAAATGATTTAATCTCGCAGCGGAATCACAAACTTCACAAAATTTCAATTTAATCATAGTATCTTCGCATTATAGCTTTAAGCTACAATTCAACAATAAACATCATTAAAATTCAGCAAGTAATAAATAATTAAAACACGCGTTTATCCCCCGAGTGCTACGTGTCAGAGCGACCACCGACTCGACTCACAGCGTCTAAATCTTCATCAAAGCTATCACGTGCACGTTACTAGTATAAAGGTAACAGTGAAACAAAAAAATGGTGAGATATCAAACAATATAAACAGGGTGATGATAAACAGTATATTTACGGTTCAAGTCATAATAATCATCACCTTGCAGTATATTCGTTACCGTCTAATCTACTTCGTTATTCCCGCCAAAATTACATACGTCACAATATCTCATATAAATCCATATAAGTTCACACATCAAATCACATAAACTCATAATCACACAAATAATGGTTTCTTCCATGCAGAGTGCTATGTATTATTATTATGCTTGGTTTGCTGTATTTTCTTCCATGTTTTCTTTATGCTTGTTTCATCAGTTTTTATGTAATCTAGCCATGAGTCATGCATAATGGTTTATCCTAGTAAGATCAGTATATGCAACTAGAATAAGGCTATATGTTCACTTGTTTTATTATTATTATCTTGTATGAATAAAGTGTTAATTAAGGCATGTGTGTTCTACACTTCCGATGTTCAAGCCATCTAAATCTATTATACTCCATCTTTTTTTATTATAGGTGTTACCACAATACTCTCTTTAATATTGTCATTTATAATCGTATATTGCCTAGTCTTTATGTGAGATATTGGATCGAACTCTAGTATTGTCGAAGGGTAGCTTCTTGGTTCGACAGTTCGACAGAGTTAAGCATGAAGTCGAAGGATTGTTCACATGCTGGTGTCGAAGTGTGCATGCTGTAGTCGAAGATGGGTCTAGCATGCAGATGTCGAAGATGCTAGGGTTGTTAGCATGTTAAATTAGGTTTTAGTGTTTAAACCCTAATTTGTTAAGTTAGCTTGTTTATTAAGTTGGCTTGTGTAATGGGCCTTACTGAAGAAGCCCATTAGTTAGTATGTTAGGTTTTATTATAAATAGCATACTAGTCTCTCATCATTGCTAAGCTGCAAATCCTAATTTAGGGTGAGAGAGGTTATTTGTTATTCTTGTAAACTTGTAATCTTGTTTTAAGAGAAAGTAAAAGAATAGCAGTTATAACCAATTCTTGTGTTCTTATTCTCTTCCCTAATTCTCTATTATACTTTGTTATTGGTATCGTTTTTCACAACAAATTGGTGCGGTGAGCGTGGAGAAGATGCCTTCAACAAAGTATGAGATTGAAAAGTTCACCGGAGTGAATGATTTCGGTCTGTGGCGCTTGAAGATGAAAGCCCTACTGGTTCAGCAGGGTTGTTTGGAAGCGTTGAAGGGAGAGGCAGCCATGAATGCAGAATTGACGGCAGCGGAGAAGACAAATATGATCGAGAAAGCACACAGCGCAATTTTGTTGAGCCTTGGTGATAAGGTTCTCCAACAGGTATCAAAGGAGACGACGGCATCAGGGTTATGGGTGAAACTTGAAAGTTTGTATATGACCAAATCGCTGGTAAATCGACTCTACCTGAAGCAAGCTTTGTATTCATTCAAGATGATTGAAGACAAAGTATTGGCTGAGCAGTTGGATATGTTCAACAAGTTGATTCTTGATCTTGAAAATATTGATGTGAAGATCGATGATGAAGATTAAGCGCTGTTACTATTGTGTTCTTTGCCTCGATCACATGCTCACTTCAAAGAAACTCTCTTGTATGGAAGGGAGTCCCTGACGTTTGAAGAAGTTCAATCAACCTTGTACTCTAAGGACTTGAATGAACGAAAGGAGCATAAACCTTCGACTGTTGGCGAAGGTTTGGCCGTTAAAGGAAAACTCTTACGAAAGGATGGTAAGTTCGACAAGAAGAAAGGAAAAAGCCAGTCGAAGACTTACAGTGGCGAAGCATCTGGCATTCGATGCTACCATTGTAAGAAGGAGGGTCACACAAGAAAGGTGTGCCCTGAACGCTTGAAATATCATGGAGGTAAGGATAATGGCAACGCTGCCATTGTTCAAGATGATTTCGAATCATCTGATGTTCTTGTGGTTTCAAGCAGTGACTCTAAGAAGGAGTGGATTATGGATTCAGGTTGCACTTGGCACATGACTCTAAACAAATACTTGTTCGAGGAATTATGTGATCAAGATGGTGGATCAGTATTGCTAGGAAACAACAAGGCTTGCAAGATTGCAGGTGTTGGATCTGTGAGATTCAAGCTCCATGATGAGTCAATAAGGTTGTTGACTGAAGTCAGGTATGTTCCTGATTTGAAGAGAAATCTGCTTTCTCTTGGTGAATTCGACAAGAAAGGATATGTTTTCCAAGGAGAGAAAAATATCCTAAGAGTCATGAAGGGTTCGAAGGAAGTCTTGAGAGGCGTAAAGAAACAAGGCTTGTATACCCTTGAGGCTGAAGTTGTAAGTAGTTCGACAAATGTTGCATCCATGAAACCTTTGTCGAAAACAGAAATCTGGCACATGAGATTGGGCCATGTCAGTGAAAGGGGTCTGGTCGAATTAGGGAAACAAAATCTGCTTGGTGGAGACAAAGTCGAAAAGCTGAAGTTTTGTGAACCCTGTGTACTTGGAAAATCTTGCAAAGTGAAGTTCAACAAAGGCAAACAAAGAACACATGGATCCCTTGATTACATCCATGCTGATCTTTGGGGGCCTGCAAGGTGTCCATCACATTCAGGAGCAAGGTATTTTCTATCCATAGTAGATGATTATTCCAGAAAATTATGGGTATTCATCCAGAAGACTAAGGATGAAACTTTTGAGAATTTCAAAAGTTGGAAGACTCTGGTTGAAAATCAGACTGGCAGAAAGGTCAAGAGGTTGAGAACCGACAATGGCCTTGAATTTTGCAATGAGGCATTCGATAGCTTTTGTGCTGCCTCTGGTATTGCAAGGCATAGAACTACTGCAGGTACTCCACAACAAAATGGTTTGGCTGAAAGGTTTAATCGAACTATTTTGGAGAAAGTCAGATGTATGTTGACTAGTGCAGGGTTAACAAAGGTGTTCTGGGCTGAGGCTGTTTCGACAGCAACATATCTGATAAACAGATGTCCTTCGACAGCGTTAGATATGAAGACACCTGAAGAAGTTTGGTCGAGACATCCACCAGATCTCGATAAACTGAGAGTATTTGGCTGCATAGCCTATGCTCACATTAGGCAAGACAAGGTCGAACCTAGAGCTTTGAAATGCATGTTCATGGGATACCCTGAAGGAGTCAAAGCTTATAGGCTATGGTGCCTAGAGCCAGGTCACAGGAGGTGTATCACCAGTCGAGATGTAGTTTTCAATGAAACTGAAATGGCTTTTAAGAAAACTGATGATGTTGGTCGAAGTACAGAAACATCTGACGAAGAGCTGGAACAGGTAGAGATTCCTGTTGAGGTGGAGCATGTTGATGCTGAATTGCATATCCCAGATGAAGTCGAAGAAGAAGCAGAAGATGCTGAAGTTGAGGAAACTAACGATGACTACCTATTGTCGAGAGATAGGTCGAGAAGAGTCATCAAGCCACCTCAGAGACTTGGATATGCAGATCTTATAGCTTATGCCTTAATCTCTGCAAGTGAGGTTCTAGACGAAGAACCTAGAGACTATAAGGAAGTTATGAGGAGTCGAAATAAGACTGAATGGCTGAAGGCCATGGATGATGAGATAAAATCTCTTCATGATAATCATACCTGGGAACTGATCAAGAAACCTGCTGGGGCAAGGTTAGTCAGCTGTAAATGGATTTTCAAAGTTAAGGAAGGAATTGAAGGAGTGACGTCGAAAAGATACAAGGCAAGGTTAGTTGCAAGGGGTTTCACTCAGAAAGAAGGTGTCTGTTAGAACAAGATTTGTTCTGATCAATTATCTTAGTTTTGATGATAACAATAATATGAATTTTGCTTAAGATAATATGGTACTCTAATCCAATGCAATTTCCTTTTCAGGAAATATATAAAGAGTATGCATAATTCAGCGCTCAGAAGCTTTGTCTCAAGGGTTCAGCATGCAACATCAGAACATGGTCTGGCAAGACATCAGAAGATGGTCGAAGCAGAATCAGAACATGGGTCTATGGAAGCATCAGAAGAACATGAGATCAGAAGCACTGAAGTTCTGATGGTATCACGCTCAGAAGCACTTCAAGGTCAGAAGATCAGAAGATGCTTTGCACCAAGCTGTTTGACTCTGATGATATTCAAACGTTGTATTCACAAACATCAGATCAGAAGGAAGTACACGTGGCAAGCTACGCTGACTGACAAAAGGAACGTTAAAAGCTATTATAGGCAACGTCAGTAGACACAGCGTGAACAAGGCTCGAGGTAGTTGACAAAAGCGTATAACATTAAATGCGATGCTGTACGGAACACGCAAAGCATTAAATGCACTCAACGGTCATCTTCTCCAACGCCTATAAATATGAAGTTCTGATGAGAAGCAAGGTTAACGATCCTGAACAAAAACAACTCATATTAACTTGCTGAAACTCTGTTCTATTCAAAGCTCAGAATCTTCATCTTCATCAAAGCTCACTACATTGCTGTTGTAATATATTAGTGAGATTAAGCTTAAACGTTAAGAGAAATATCACAGTTTGTGATTATAGCTTTCAAGAAGCAATTGTAATACTCTTAGAATTGATTACATTAAGTTGTAAGGAACTAGAGTGATCGTGTGGATCAGAATACTCTAGGAAGTCTTAGAGGTTATCTAAGCAGGTTGTAACTAGAGTGATCGTGTGGATCAGAATACTCTAGAAAGTCTTAGAGGGTATCTAAGCAGTTGTTCCTGGAGTGATCAGTGTGTGATCAGAAGACTCTGGAAGACTTAGTTGCTGACTAAGTGGAGAACCATTGTAATCCGTGCGATTAGTGGATTAAATTCTCAGTTGAGGTAAATCATCTCTGCGGGGGTGGACTGGAGTAGTTTAGTTAACAACGAACCAGGATAAAAATAACTGTGCAATTTATTTTTATCTGTCAAGTTTTTAAAGCTACACTTATTCAAACCCCCCCTTTCTAAGTGTTTTTCTATCCTTCAATTGGCATCAGAGCGTCGGTTCTAAGGTGCAAGCACTTAACCGTGTTTAGAAAAGATTCAGGAAGAGAAAAACGCTTCAGTAAAAGATGGCTGATGAAACTGCAAAGTCTACACCTGCATCTACATCTGGCTCTGCTGAGCAACACAACTGTAACAATGGTTATACTAGACCGCCGGTATTTGATGGTGAAAACTTTGAATACTGGAAAGATAAACTGGAAAGTTACTTTCTTGGTCTAGATGGTGATCTATGGGATCTTCTGATGGATGGTTACAAACATCCAGTAAATGCCAGTGGCGTAAAGCTGACAAGGCAAGAAATGAATGATGATCAGAAGAAGCTTTTCAGGAATCATCATAAATGCAGAACTGTTTTGCTGAATGCTATCTCTCATGCTGAGTATGAGAAGATATCTAACAGGGAAACGGCCTATGACATATATGAGTCCTTGAAAATGACTCATGAAGGAAATGCTCAAGTCAAGGAGACTAAAGCTCTCGCTTTAATCCAGAAGTATGAAGCCTTCAAGATGGAGGATGATGAAGACATTGAAAAGATGTTTTCAAGATTTCAAACTCTTACTGCTGGATTGAGAGTTCTTGACAAGGGATACACCAAGGCTGATCACGTAAAGAAGATCATCAGAAGCTTACCCAGAAGATGGGGTCCTATGGTGACTGCATTCAAGATTGCAAAGAATCTGAATGAAGTTTCTCTGGAAGAGCTTATCAGTGCCTTGAGAAGCCATGAAATAGAGCTGGACGCAAATGAACCTCAAAAGAAAGGTAAGTCTATTGCATTAAAATCCAATATCAAGAAATGCACTAACGCTTTTCAGGCTAGAGAAGAAGATCCTGAAGAATCAGAATCTGAAGAAGAAGATGAACTGTCCTTGATCTCCAGAAGGCTAAATCAACTCTGGAAGAACAAGCAAAGGAAGTTCAGAGGCGTCAGAAGTTCAAAGAAATTTGAACGTGGAGAATCTTCTGATGACAGAAGATTTGACAAGAAGAAGGTCATGTGCTATGCATGCAATGAGCCTGGACACTTCAAGAATGAATGTCCAAAACTTCAAAAGGAAAATCCCAAGAAGAAGTTTCATAAGAAGAAAGGTCTTATGGCAACCTGGGATGAGTCAGAAGATGATTCAGACTCTGAAGATGAGCAGGCTAACTGTGCGCTGATGGCGACAGAAGATGACGGATCAGAATCTACATCAGAATCAGATTCTGAAGAGGTATTTTCTGAACTTACTAGAGATGAGTTAGTTTCCGGTCTAACTGAACTTCTGGAATTCAAGTCTCAGATTAGTCTCAAATACAAAGAGCTGAAAAAGCTATTTGAATTTGAAACAAAGAAGCTTGAGTTGGAGAATTCTGAATTAAAAGAAAAACTTTTAAAATTATCCAATAATGTTGGATCTCCTTCTGATTCAGAAAAATCCACTCCTAGTCTAAACCATATTCTGAAAGAATATGATTTAAGTTTCAGGAAGTTCTTATCTAGAAGTATTGGCAGAAGTCAGCTAGCTTCTATGATATATGCTGTGTCTGGAAACAAAAGAGTCGACATTGGTTTTGAGGGTGAAACCCCATACAAACTTGAACCGGTTGATGAAATGAAATTCACATACAAGCCATTGTATGATCAGTTCAAGTATGGCCACTCCCATGATATTAGGCACACTTCACATGATCAAAGTTTTAACATAACACACACCAAAAAGCATGTGACACAACCTAGGAAATATCATGAAACTCACATTAAGAATTATCATGCTGTTCCTCCTATTGCTTACAATGTTAAACCTAAGTTCAATCAGAACTTGAGGAGAACTAACAAGAAAGGACCCAAGAAGATGTGGGTACCAAAGAAAAAGACTATTTCTTTTGCAGATTCTCTTGGCGATAAAGAAGATAAAAGTCAACATGTCATGTCACCTGGACTCAAATTGGTCTCAACACTTGAAGGGAAGAAGGACTGTCTTCCAAGTTCTGGTACTTAAATCTGTTGAAGAAACTATGTTCGTAGGAGATCAGAAAAGAAAGTTTATTAGTCTTGGAACCATCTGTTCTGTTTGTTTCTAAAGCATTGATGTTTCGTTCTTGAGTATTCTAAATGCTCTAAATGCTACAGAATATACAATATTGAAACATTGATTGTGGACGAATCAATAAATATCTGGTTTGATGATAAACTTGTTTCTGATGAAACAAAGCAGCTTAAGAATTTCTGCAGATACAATTTTGTCGTATCAGAAGCTGCAGAACAAAGAAGTAAACCTCCAGAAGCCGTGTATATCAGAAGTAATGGATCAGAAGATCATTCAGATTTATATCAGCACACTTCAGAAGGAGTGTTTCCAGAAGAGAAAGTTGATCAAATCAGAAGCAGTGATCTGAATCTGAAGGTGCAAAGTCTATTCTGAAATTCACAGCTGTCATCTATTATCTGATGGTGAACACGTGTCTGTACGGTTAGTACAAAGCGTGCAGTTGAAAAGACGCCGACCTAGGTAACTGTTATAAATCATTTCATTTACCACGTTCTCTCTCCTTACGTCACTCATCATTTAATAAAATTGATTTCTTTTGATTCTGGAACTGTTCAGTTTATATTTCTTATTATTTTCTTTTTCAAATCCGTCTCTATATATTCTTTTCAAATCATCTCATATATTTTTTTTCGCTCCGTGTCTCTCCTTCTTCTTGCATACTCTCTTTTGAAATCTTCTTAGTCGTTTCTAAAACCCTAACCGAAAACCCAGAATTTGTTCCTCTTAGTTGTTCGTTCTGTTTCAATGGCTGCTTCCTCATCTCAAATTGTTGGTTCATCTACTCTTCTCCATATTCATAATGAAACAAACCAGGAACTCACCCCTGTTGTTGCATGCTCCATTCCTAAAGATGAATTGGAAGTTCTGTGTGAACTCATGGTTGACTTTGACAACATTGAAGAAAACCAATTTCACCTTAAAGAAGACATCATCTTTCAAGGATGGACCTCGTTGTTTGCTGAGTTCGTTGGTCCAGTTTATCCGGATCTTGTCAAGGAGTTCTGGGCACATGCTGTGGTTGCTCCAAAATCTATACTTTCTTTCGTCCATGGAAAGTTTGTTGTTATTACTGAAAACATCCTAAGAATGATGTTTGATCTGAAAAACCCTGAAGGGGTTTTTGAGTTTGATCAAAGGGCAGATTTGGGAGATGTTCTATCCACTCTCTATCCAAATGTCAAGAAAACAAAACACGTCAAGGATTTGAGAGATGTCTACAGAATCTGGACAAAGATCCTTCTTGGGTGCTTCTACCATAGGAAAGGAACACATGCCTCGGATTTCATCAATAATGATCAAAGGTATATTCTTTATTGCATTGCCACTCAGAAGAAGGTTGATGCGATTTACATTATCTTCAACCATATGTGGAAAGCAGTAAAGGATTCCAGAAACGCTTTCAGAAAAGAAAATGGTGGAACAATCATTCCTTTTGGTAGAATTATTACAAACCTTCTGGTGCATTCCAAGATTGTTGGGAGTCTGGAGTCTGAAGGTATTATCAAAGACCTTGCTGTCACCTCTGGAGCCTGTCTGAATGCTTTTTCTTTAAAGAAGATGAAAATAATTGACACTATCCTCAAAGTTCCTCAACCTCTAGCTGGAACAAGAATCAGAAGAAAACCAGTTCTAGCTGACTTTGAAACCTTCTTCAATAGTGAGGTACCTGAAGTCAGAACTAAGTATCTGAAGTCACAAAAAGAGGATAAGAGTCTTAAAGATCAAGACAAAGGTGCTCCTATTAAAGTGAATCGCAAGAAGGAAGAAAGAACCAAAAGAAAGTTTGATCATCCCTCCTTTAATCAAGTGAAGGTTGCAAAGAAAGTTGCTGCTACCACTAAAAATGAAGTAGTCCCAGAAGAAGTGATTGCAAAAGTTGTTAAGGCCGTATCTGCTGATTTTGAGAAGAATAAGAAGGAAGCTGAGAAGAAGAAAAAGAAGAAGAAGTCAAATAACAATGATGAGATTGTTGAAATTGTTAAGAAGAAGATAACCAGAAAAAGGAAGATGATTATTCAAAGCTCAGATGAAGAAAATGCTGCTCAAGAGGCTGAGAATCAACCAGAAGTTCTGGCTTATGTCAGAAGGAAAGAAATCTCTAGAGGCAAAGCAAAGATTATTGAAGAGCCGAAGAGTAAAAAGCAGAAGAAGACTGAGGATGTGGCCAAAGCTTTTCTGAGAGGTTCCAAAGGTATATGCATTTCTGAACCTGATTCTGTTCCTGCTGTTCGTTCAGAAGTTGCACCAATAGAGGTTGTCCCTACACCTGAACCAGAAAAAGCCACATCAGAATCACCGGTTTTTGTCCATGTTCTTACACCTCCATCTTCTCTTGCAACCAAACCCAATTCTCCTTCTCTCTCACCAATTCCAGATGCCTCCATCCCTTCTCCTTCATCCTCAACTAACTTTGTTTCTGACCAAGCTGCTGATGATCATGTTTTGGATATACCACCCATTCAAACTCTCTTTCCATCTCAACCTTCTCCCAATGCCACCTTTGAACATACTCCCTCCACCTCTCAAAACAATCTTTGTGATTCTCCTTTTCCAACCTCTGCATCACATGAGCAGCTGCTCCGTGATTGCAACTACACTCCCAAGCCTCGTCCTGAAGCTGAAGTGGTAGTGTTAGATTCTGATACTGAAGCAGAATCTTCTTATAGGTTGGATAGAGAACCTCATCCGTACTTCACTTCCAACCCTGCCTTTTCAAAAACCCAAATAAAATTCCGCCCTGTATACCCTATTGGTGTAGTTTTTGAAAAAATAAAGAGGAATCTCAGAAGTATCTTTGATACTCTCAGAATTGCTGAAAGTTCTGGATTGAATGATGTCGCTATGCGGAACTTCTGGAGGATCTTTCGCAGAGAATCAGATGCTCTGTTTTTAGAACTTCAGGAAGCCTGTGTAGCTGCTGCCCCACGACCTCGTGGAATTCTGAGAAACTACGAAGACTTCTGGTTTGCTTGTCTCAAAGGAAGACATCTGTTGGAAGAGAAGCCCTTCTTGGATGAGATGGAACAATTAAGACTGGCTGCTGAAATGGAAGCAAATCCATGCAGGGATATTGTTATCTTTATTCCTGATTATCCTGTTCTGCTCGGAGATTTCAAGACTCTCTTTAACTATCTGAGGGAAAACCCTTCTGAGAAAGACCCAAGCTTGGTCATTCCAGAAGTTGTTGACCCACCAGAAGTTGAAGGTCCTTCTGCTCCCAGGAATCTAGCTGCCATTCTTCAGGCACTTGAGAATGGAGACTCGGAAATTCCTGCTGCAGAATATGGAGATGCTTCTATGCAAGAAGCAAATGCTGAAGATCATGTTGCTGAATCAGATCCTGTTGAGGAAATCCCTGCAAATGATCTATCCATGGAAGCTACAGATCAAGTTGCTATTCCTGTGGTTAAAAGCGGTGAAGCTTCTTCTGATGAATCTTCTCGTCTTGCAAGGACTCTGGAAGAAATTCAGAAGAGACAGGATGAGCAAAGCTCACTCAATGCTGAGTATAGCGCTTTCATGGTGAGGCAAGAAGGACACAACAATAAGGTTCAAGAGATGCTGGCCAAGATCTTGTCAAGACTAGGGCCATCTTAGATTGAGTCTGTGTTGTTTCTTTCTTTTCGTTGCATCTGTTTTTTTTTGTGCATCTGATCTTACTTATCTCCATGTACTTCTGTACCTGCTGTTTGAACTTCAATGAAATCATCTTCTTCCTCTGTGTGTTTCGTTTTGTTTGTCTCTGAATCTTTTTTGTTTTTTTGATGATATGACAAAAAGGGGGAGAAAGATAAATGATAAATGATTTGATTAATCTATCAGTTGCTGGGTAAAGCTCCCACACATTTTCTAACAAGAACTGCAAGTTCTATATGGTTTAAGTGTTTTGCAGGTATAAAGAAGTGAAGAGAATCTTCAAAGCAAACACAAGAAGCAAAACCATAAGAAGTGTTATTCTGTAAAAAGAATAAACTCATGGAAACTGAAGCAAGCTGAGTGCTGTCAAGCTTCAGAAATCAGAAGCAAGAAAGAAGAATGAATCAGAAGCACTGATAATAGAATTTGATCCATATTTGTCTATTTGCTCTGACACATTATTTTAGCCTATATGGCTCTGATACATATCATGTGTTCTAATATACATTTTATGTTCTGACTCGTTCATGCTGACTTTTGTCGTTTAGTGTTTGTTCTGTAACATTTCAGGATGTAGAGATGCTCTGATGATGCTCTGGTACATTCAACAATGTTCTGATACAAATCTAGCATGAAGTGATGTTGGTAGAAATTCAAAGCTCTGAAGCTATCCGAGGGAAGCAGAAATCAGAAGCTGTGAATGTTCTAAAGATCCAGAAAACTCAAGTTCTGAAGCTGTCCTAAATGGAAGCAGAAATCAGAAGCTGTGAATGTTCTGAAGATCAAAGAAATTCAAGTTCTGAAGCTGTCCTAGATGGAAGCAGGAATCAGAAGCTGTGAGTGTTCTAGGGATCTAAAGAAATTCTAGTTCTGAAGCTGTCCAATGGAAGCAGAAGTCAGAAGCTACGAATTCTCTGAAGACAGAAGCTTATGTGATCGTCTCTACCGAAATAATCAGGGAAGTCTTTTATTAAAGTTCTTCGAGTATTTATTTCAGGGGGAGATTATTTATCTCAGGGGGAGATTGTTAATCTCAGGGGGAGACATATTCATATGCTTATGCTATAGCTGTGTAATTTGTCTTTTGCCGTCTGCTCTTTCTGATCGCAAATTCATATCATTTATATATGTTTTTGTCATCATCAAAAAGGGGGAGATTGTTAGAACAAGATTTGTTCTGATCAATTATCTTAGTTTTGATGATAACAATAATATGAATTTTGCTTAAGATAATATGGTACTCTAATCCAATGCAATTTCCTTTTCAGGAAATATATAAAGAGTATGCATAATTCAGCGCTCAGAAGCTTTGTCTCAAGGGTTCAGCATGCAACATCAGAACATGGTCTGGCAAGACATCAGAAGATGGTCGAAGCAGAATCAGAACATGGGTCTATGGAAGCATCAGAAGAACATGAGATCAGAAGCACTGAAGTTCTGATGGTATCACGCTCAGAAGCACTTCAAGGTCAGAAGATCAGAAGATGCTTTGCACCAAGCTGTTTGACTCTGATGATATTCAAACGTTGTATTCACAAACATCAGATCAGAAGGAAGTACACGTGGCAAGCTACGCTGACTGACAAAAGGAACGTTAAAAGCTATTATAGGCAACGTCAGTAGACACAGCGTGAACAAGGCTCGAGGTAGTTGACAAAAGCGTATAACATTAAATGCGATGCTGTACGGAACACGCAAAGCATTAAATGCACTCAACGGTCATCTTCTCCAACGCCTATAAATATGAAGTTCTGATGAGAAGCAAGGTTAACGATCCTGAACAAAAACAACTCATATTAACTTGCTGAAACTCTGTTCTATTCAAAGCTCAGAATCTTCATCTTCATCAAAGCTCACTACATTGCTGTTGTAATATATTAGTGAGATTAAGCTTAAACGTTAAGAGAAATATCACAGTTTGTGATTATAGCTTTCAAGAAGCAATTGTAATACTCTTAGAATTGATTACATTAAGTTGTAAGGAACTAGAGTGATCGTGTGGATCAGAATACTCTAGGAAGTCTTAGAGGTTATCTAAGCAGGTTGTAACTAGAGTGATCGTGTGGATCAGAATACTCTAGAAAGTCTTAGAGGGTATCTAAGCAGTTGTTCCTGGAGTGATCAGTGTGTGATCAGAAGACTCTGGAAGACTTAGTTGCTGACTAAGTGGAGAACCATTGTAATCCGTGCGATTAGTGGATTAAATCCTCAGTTGAGGTAAATCATCTCTGCGGGGGTGGACTGGAGTAGTTTAGTTAACAACGAACCAGGATAAAAATAACTGTGCAATTTATTTTTATCTGTCAAGTTTTTAAAGCTACACTTATTCAAACCCCCCCTTTCTAAGTGTTTTTCTATCCTTCAGTGTCGACTTCAATGATGTGTTTTATCCTGTTGTGAAGCATAGGTCCATTCGAATGTTGCTTGCCATGGTGGCACAGTTCGATCTTGAACTGGAACAGATGGATGTGAAGACTGCGTTCTTGTATGGTGATTTAGATGAAACGATCCTGATGAGGCAACCTGAAGGGTATGTCGAAAAGGGGAAGGAAGATTATGTGTGCAAGTTAAAGAGATCTTTGTATGGGCTGAAACAATCTCCTCGACAGTGGAATAGGAGATTCGACAAGTTCATGGCACGCATAAGTTTCATTAGAAGTCAGTTCGACCACTGCGTTTACTTCAGATTTCGATCTGGTAATTCTTTTGTTATTTTGTTGCTTTATGTGGATGATATTCTCATAGCAAGCAACAATGTTGAAGATGTGACGAGGGTGAAGGCTGAACTCAATAAGGAGTTCGATATGAAAGATCTGGGAGCTGCTTCCAGGATTCTTGGAATTGACATTCGAAGAGATAGAAAGAAGTCGAAGTTATGCTTATCTCAAAAGGCATATCTACGGAAGATTCTTGAAAAGTTTGGTATGTCGAATTCGAAGCCAGTTGTGACTCCAACAAACCCTCAATTCAAGCTGAGTATTGATCAGTGTCCCAGTACTGATGTCGAAAGAGCCTATATGAATAGCATTCCGTATGCTAATATAGTTGGTTCTTTAATGTATGCTATGGTTTGTACTAGACCCGACATAGCTTACGCAGTCAGTCTTGTAAGCAGGTACATGGCGAATCCTGGAAAGGCTCACTGGCAAGCATTGAAGTGGATTTTAAGGTACATAAATGGGTCTCTGAATAGAGTCCTAATTTATGGTGGAGCCTTGGGTGAAGATAGTAAAGCAGTAATAGAAGGATATGTCGACTCTGATTATGCAGGTTGTATGGATTCCAGAAAATCTATTTCTGGATATGTTTTCACTATGTTTGGCACTGCAATTAGTTGGAAAGCAACACTTCAGAAGGTTGTTGCTCTATCAACTACTGAAGCGGAGTATATTGCCCTAACTGAAGCTGTGAAAGAAGCATTGTGGCTTGAAGGTTTTGCGAAGGAGCTAAAACTTCAAGGTCGAGGTATCACTGTTAAATGTGATAGTCAAAGTGCAATACACCTGTCGAAGAATTCAGCCTATCATGAGCGAACTAAGCACATTGATGTGAGGCTGCATTTCGTCAGAGGAGTAATCGAGCGTGGAGAAGTCCAAGTGCTGAAGGTTTCGACTGAAGACAATGCTGCTGATATGATCACCAAGACATTGCCGAGTTGCAAGTTTTTCCACTGTATGCAGTTGATAAAGCTGCATGAAGAAAGCTAGTTTGTTCCTTGACGTTGTAGAGTTAGGTCCAAGGTGGAGATTTGTGAGATATTGGATCGAACTCTAGTATTGTCGAAGGGTAGCTTCTTGGTTCGACAGTTCGACAGAGTTAAGCATGAAGTCGAAGGATTGTTCACATGCTGGTGTCGAAGTGTGCATGCTGTAGTCGAAGATGGGTCTAGCATGCAGATGTCGAAGATGCTAGGGTTGTTAGCATGTTAAATTAGGTTTTAGTGTTTAAACCCTAATTTGTTAAGTTAGCTTGTTTATTAAGTTGGCTTCTGTAATGGGCCTTACTGAAGAAGCCCATTAGTTAGTATGTTAGGTTTTATTATAAATAGCATACTAGTCTCTCATCATTGCTAAGCTGCAAATCCTAATTTAGGGTGAGAGAGGTTATTTGTTATTCTTGTAAACTTGTAATCTTGTTTTAAGAGAAAGTAAAAGAATAGCAGTTATAACCAATTCTTGTGTTCTTATTCTCTTCCCTAATTCTCTATTATACTTTGTTATTGGTATCGTTTTTCACAACACTTTACATTCAACGCAACATCTTCATCTCTATTACACTTACTTTATTCCCGTGTTGATTTTCTAACAAACAACTGAAAATATGTAAATTATGCATTTTGCTCTTAATCATAACATTACTATTGTTTAGGAGTAAGTTACTTTGAAGATTAAAGTTGTCTCTTTTAACAAAGGAAACTATAACAAATATAACTTAAACTTCAAACTAAAGGGTTAATCATAAGTAACTACTTCTGTTGTAACTCTTCGTCGCTCTCTATGTCATATAAGTTATCATCTAAGAATATTTGATCATTAAATATGTAAATCTTGAACAATATAAAAATAAAGTATTCATTATAATCACTACAAGATATAATACATTCTCTGACGAAGATTTCACCACCGTTTTAAAAAACCTCGTTGGTGAAAAATTAAAGTGTCAGCGCCATGGTTGTAATTCCACACTTTGGTAAAAAATAAAACTTCCCCACAGTTGTAATTCCCAACTTTGGTGAAAAATTAAATTGGACAGTTCAAGTGTCGGCGCCAGCAAATTTATGATTTATTTATCATTAAAGAAGAACCTTTCATTTTTATTTTATTTTTAAGTTAAAACCAAACCATTATTGCTCACGATTGAATTTTGCAACCGTGGTGAAATGGTAGGCTATATTTTCTTTTTTCAAAATTGTTAAAAATCTGGCTCATTGGAAAAATGTTTTGATGTTATTCAAAAAACAAAGGAATTACTTGTTTCTTCAGTTTTCTCTTACGAATACCACATTCAGCTCCTACGAATAAAATATTAGGGTCCTAACAAAATTTATCATCTCCAATAACGACTATGGCACTAAACACTGAACTTGAAAACATCACATCATCTCCATATCTTCACCATCGTATCTTCTTCAACTGGTTCTTTAACAAACGAGACCAAGCCCTCACATCTTCTCCACCTTGTTTTAAGCAAGGAAATTCGAATAAGGAACTTGAACGATACTTGCATGAAGAAATGAAGACACTAAAATGTTTTCGGTACGTATAATATCTTCACCATGTATGTAAGAGTTTTATTGTCGGGATTTTTGAGATATGTTAGGTTTGATGTGGTTGTTATTAAGAGCCTAAACCCTAAAGTTTTATCTATTGTTGGTGTTGTTGTTGTTGTTTTGAAACACATTATATTACACACTCTCTTTTATGATATTTTTGTTATTTTGAAGTTGAGATTGAAGTTTATGTGTTGTTGTTATTGTTGAGATTGGTTTTATCTTGTTGTTTTGTTTAGATAAGTAAAATGTTTATTGTTGTTGTTGTTATTGAGATTGAAGCAAAAATCATCCATTACACCAATTCACTCTAACATACCAACATCTTTTCCACTTTGTTATTTATTTAGTTTTCTTGGAAAAGTTTTTGAATCACTTGGAGTAATTATAAATGTTTTTATAATTGTGTGCTTAAAAACATATTAGGGCCCGTGCAACCTACCCTGTTTCACGGATCTAGGGGTGGCAAAACGGGCCAGACCCGCCGGGTCATCCCATTTGACCCGTCATTTTGAGCGGGCTAGGCTAAGGTTTTTGGCTCAGTATCTTTAGTGGGCCCGTCCTGTAACACCCCAATTCTACCCGATAATTTATTTGTTAATTATAACAAAAATCAGAGTTATTCAAAAACTTTATCAACAATTGAGATGTCACATTTCGTCATTCAAATCATTTACGGCATACATGCCTTCATCACAGATACATAGCACGTATAATTAAAATGGACAATTATAACATTTAATTTAATCCTCAAAATCACTTCATTAAACAAAATTATTTAATCTCGCAGCGGAATCACAAACTTCACAAAATTTCAATTTAATCATAGTATCTTCGCAATATAGCTTTAAGCTACAATTCAACAATAAACATCATTAAAATTCAGCAAGTAATAAATAATTAAAACACGCGTTTATCCCCAGAGTGCTACGTATCAGAGCGACCACCGACTCGACTCACAGCGTCTAAATCTTCATCAAAGCTATCACGTGCACGTTACCAGTATAAAGGTAACAGTGAAACAAAAAAATGGTGAGATATCAAACAATATAAACAGGGTGATGATAAACAGTATATTTACGGTTCAAGTCATAATAATCATCACCTTGCAGTATATTCGTTACCGTCTAATCTACTTCGTTATTCCCGCCAAAATTACATACGTCACAATACCTCATATAAATCCATATAAGTTCACACATCAAATCACATAAACTCATAATCACACAAATAATGGTTTCTTCCATGCAGAGTGCTATGTATTATTATATATTATGCTTGTTTTGCTGTATTTTCTTCCATGTTTTCTTTATGCTTGTTTCATCAGTTTTTATGTAATCTAGCCATGAGTCATGCATAATGGTTTATCCTAGTAAGATGAGTATGCAACTAGAATAAGGCTATATGTTCACTTGTTTTATTATTATTATTTTGTATGAATAAAGTGTTAATTAAGGCACGTGTGTTCTACACTTCCGATGTTCAAACCATCTAAATCTATTATACTCCATCTTTTTTTATTATAGGTGTTACCACAATACTCTCTTTAATATTGTTTTTTATAATCGTATATTGCATAGTCTTTACATTCAACGCAACATCTTCATCTCTATTACACTTTATTCTCGTGTTGATTTTCTAACAAACAACTGAAAATATGTAAATTATGCATTTTGCTCTTAATCATAACATTACTATTGTTTAGGAGTAAGTTACTTTGAAGATTAAAGTTATCTCTTTTAACAAAGGAAACTATAACAAATATAACTTAAACTTCAAACTAAAGGGTTAATCATAAGTAACTACTTCTGTTGTAACTCTTCGTCGCTCTCTATGTCATATAAGTTATCATCTAAGAATATTTGATCATTAAATATGTAAATCTTGAACAATATAAAAATAAAGTATTCATTATAATCACTACAAGAAATAATACATTCTCTTGCGAAGATTTCACCACCGTTTTAAAAAGCCTCGTTGGTGAAAAATTAAAGTGTCAGCGTTATGGTTGTAATTCCACACTTTGGTAAAAAATTAAACTTCCCCACAGTTGTAATTCCCAACTTTGGTGAAAAATTAAACTGGACAGTTCAAGTGTCGGCACCAGCAAATTTATGATTTATTTATCATTAAAGAAGAACCTTTCATTTTAATTTATTTTTAAGTTAAAACCAAACCATTATTGCTCACGATTGAATTTTGCAACCGTGGTGAAATGGTAGGCTATATTTTTTTTTCAAAATTGTTAAAAATCTGGCTCATTGGAAAAATGTTTTGATGTTATTCAAAAAACAAAGGAATTACTTGTTTCATCAGTTTTCTCTTACGAATACCACATTCAGCTCCTACGACTAAAATATTAGGGTCCTAACAAAATTTATCATCTCCAATAACGACTATGGCACTAAACACTGAACTTGAAAACATCACATCATCTCCATATCTTCACCATCGTATCTTCTTCAACTGGTTCTTTAACAAACGAGACCAAACCCTCACATCTTCTCCACCTTGTTTGAAGCAAGGAAATTCGAATAAGGAACTTGAACGATACTTGCATGAAGAAATGAAGACACTAAAATGTTGTCGGTACGTATAATATCTTCACCATGTATGTAAGAGTTTTATTGTTGGGATTTTTGAGATATGTTAGGTTTGATGTGGTTGTTATTAAGAGCCTAAACCCTAAAGTTTTATCTATTGTTGGTGTTGTTGTTGTTGTTGTTTTGAAACACATTATATTACACGCTCTATTTTATGATATTTTTGTTGTTTTGAAGTTGAGATTGAAGTTTATGTGTTGTTGTTATTGTTGAGATTGGTTTTATCTTGTTGTTTTGTTTAGATAAGTAAAATGTTTATTGTTGTTGTTGTTATTGAGATTGAAGCAAAAATCATCCATTACACCAATTCACTCTAACATACCAACATCTTTTCCACTTTGTTATTTATTTAGTTTTCTTGGAAAGGTTTTTGAATCACTTGGAGTAATTATAAATGTTTTTATAATTGTGTGCTTAAAAACATATTAGGGCCCGTGCAACCTACTCTGTTTCACGGATCTAGGGGTGGCAAAACGGGCCAGACCCGCCGGGTCATCCCATTTGACCCGTCATTTTGAGCGGGCTAGGCTAAGGTTTTTGGCTCGGTATCTTTAGTGGGCCCGTCCTGTAACACCCCAATTCTACCCGATAATTTATTCGTTAATTATAACAAAAATCAGAGTTATTCAAAAACTTTATCAACAATTGAGATGTCACATTTCGTCATTCAAATCATTTACGGCATACATGCCTTCATCACAGATACATAGCACGTATAATTAAAATGGACAATTATAACATTTAATTTAATCCTCAAAATCACTTCATTAAACAAAATTATTTAATCTCGCAGCGGAATCACAAACTTCACAAAATTTCAATTTAATCATAGTATCTTCGCAATATAGCTTTAAGCTACAATTCAACAATAAACATCATTAAAATTCAGCAAGTAATAAATAATTAAAACACGCGTTTATCCCCAGAGTGCTACGTATCAGAGTGACCACCGACTCGACTCACAGCTTCTAAATCTCCATCAAAGCTATCACGTGCACGTTACCAGTATAAAGATAACAGTGAAACAAAAAATGGTGAGATATCAAACAATATAAACAGGGTGATGATAAACAGTATATTTACGGTTCAAGTCATAATAATCATCACCTTGCAGTATATTCGTTACCGTCTAATCTACTTCGTTATTCCCGCCAAAATTACATACGTCACAATACCTCATATAAATCCATATAAGTTCACACATCAAATCACATAAACTCATAATCACACAAATAATGGTTTCTTCCATGCAGAGTGCTATGTATTATTATATATTATGCTTGTTTTGCTGTATTTTCTTCCATGTTTTCTTTATGCTTGTTTCATCAGTTTTTATGTAATCTAGCCATGAGTCATGCATAATGGTTTATCCTAGTAAGATCAGTATGCAACTAGAATAAGGCTATATGTTCACTTGTTTTATTATTATTATTTTGTATGAATAAAGTGTTAATTAAGGCATGTGTGTTCTACACTTCCGATGTTCAAACCATCTAAATCTATTATACTCCATCTTTTTTTATTATAGGTGTTACCACAATACTCTCTTTAATATTGTTTTTTATAATCGTATATTGCATAGTCTTTACATTCAACGCAACATCTTCATCTCTATTACACTTACTTTATTCTCGTGTTGATTTTCTAACAAACAACTGAAAATATGTAAATTATGCATTTTGCTCTTAATCATAACATTACTATTGTTTAGGAGTAAGTTACTTTGAAGATTAAAGTTATCTCTTTTAACAAAGGAAACTATAACAAATATAACTTAAACTTCAAACTAAAGGGTTAATCATAAGTAACTACTTCTGTTGTAACTCTTCGTCGCTCTCTATGTCATATAAGTTATCATCTAAGAATATTTGATCATTAAATATGTAAATCTTGAACAATATAAAAATAAAGTATTCATTATAATCACTACAAGAAATAATACATTCTCTGACGAAGATTTCACCACCGTTTTAAAAAGCCTCGTTGGTGAAAAATTAAAGTGTCAGCGTTATGGTTGTAATTCCACACTTTGGTAAAAAATTAAACTTCCCCACAGTTGTAATTCCCAACTTTGGTGAAAAATTAAACTGGACAGTTCAAGTGTCGGCACCAGCAAATTTATGATTTATTTATCATTAAAGAAGAACCTTTCATTTTAATTTATTTTTAAGTTAAAACCAAACCATTATTGCTCACGATTGAATTTTGCAACCGTGGTGAAATGGTAGGCTATATTTTTTTTTCAAAATTGTTAAAAATCTGGCTCATTGGAAAAATGTTTTGATGTTATTCAAAAAACAAAGGAATTACTTGTTTCATCAGTTTTCTCTTACGAATACCACATTCAGCTCCTACGATTAAAATATTAGGGTCCTAACAAAATTTATCATCTCCAATAACGACTATGGCACTAAACACTGAACTTGAAAACATCACATCATCTCCATATCTTCACCATCGTATCTTCTTCAACTGGTTCTTTAACAAACGAGACCAAACCCTCACATCTTCTCCACCTTGTTTGAAGCAAGGAAATTCGAATAAGGAACTTGAACGATACTTGCATGAAGAAATGAAGACACTAAAATGTTGTCGGTACGTATAATATCTTCACCATGTATGTAAGAGTTTTATTGTTGGGATTTTTGAGATATGTTAGGTTTGATGTGGTTGTTATTAAGAGCCTAAACCCTAAAGTTTTATCTATTGTTGTTGTTGTTGTTGTTGTTTTGAAACACATTATATTACACGCTCTCTTTTATGATATTTTTGTTGTTTTGAAGTTGAGATTGAAGTTTATGTGTTGTTGTTATTGTTGAGATTGGTTTTATCTTGTTGTTTTGTTTAGATAAGTAAAATGTTTATTGTTGTTGTTGTTATTGAGATTGAAGCAAAAATCATCCATTACACCAATTCACTCTAACATACCAACATCTTTTCCACTTTGTTATTTATTTAGTTTTCTTGGAAAGGTTTTTGAATCACATGGAGAATTATAAATGTTTTTATAATTGTGTGCTTAAAAACATATTAGGGCCCGTGCAACCTACCCTGTTTCACGGATCTAGGGGTGGCAAAACGGGCCAGACCCGGCGGGTCATCCCATTTGACCCGTCATTTTGAGCGGGCTAGGCTAAGGTTTTTGGCTTGGTATCTTTAGTGGGCCCGTCCTGTAACACCGCAATTCTACCCGATAATTTATTCGGTAATTATAACAAAAATCAGAGTTATTCAAAAACTTTATCAACAATTGAGATGTCACATTTCGTCATTCAAATCATTTACGGCATACATGCCTTCATCACAGATACATAGCACGTATAATTAAAATGGACAATTATAACATTTAATTTAATCCTCAAAATCACTTCATTAAACAAAATTATTTAATCTCGCAGCGGAATCACAAACTTCACAAAATTTCAATTTAATCATAGTATCTTCGCAATATAGCTTTAAGCTACAATTCAACAATAAACATCATTAAAATTCAGCAAGTAATAAATAATTAAAACACGCGTTTATCCCCCGAGTGCTACGTATCAGAGCGACCACCGACTCGACTCACAGGGTGATGATAAACAGTATATTTACGGTTTAAGTCATAATAATCATCACCTTGCAGTATATTCGTTACCGTCTAATCTACTTCGTTATTCCCGCCAAAATTACATACGTCACAATACCTCTCATAAATCCATATAAGTTCACACATCAAATCACATAAACTCATAATCACACAAATAATCGTTTCTTCCATGCAGAGTGCTATGTATTATTATATATTATGCTTGTTTAGCTGTATTTTCTTCCATGTTTTCTTTATGCTTGTTTAATCAGTTTTTATGTAATCTAAACATGAGTCATGCATAATGGTTTATCCTAGTAAGATCAGTATGCAACTAGAATAAGGCTATATGTTCACTTGTTTTATTATTATTATTTTGTATGAATAAAGTGTTAATTAAGGCATGTGTGTTCTACACTTCCGATGTTCAAACCATCTAAATCTATTATACTCCATATTTTTTTATTATAGGTGTTACCACAATACTCTCTTTAATATTGTTATTTATAATCGTATATTGCATAGTCTTTACATTCAACGCAACATCTTCATCTCTATTACACTTACTTTATTCTCGTGTTGATTTTCTAACAAACAACTGAAAATATGTAAATTATGCATTTTGCTCTTAATCATAACATTACTATTGTTTAGGAGTAAGTTACTTTGAAGATTAAAGTTATCTCTTTTAACAAAGGAAACTATAACAAATATAACTTAAACTTCAAACTAAAGGGTTAATCATAAGTAACTACTTCTGTTGTAACTCTTCGTCGCTCTCTATGTCATATAAGTTATCATCTAAGAATATTTGATCATTAAATATGTAAATCTTGAACAATATAAAAATAAAGTATTCATTATAATCACTACAAGAAATAATACATTCTCTGACGAAGATTTCACCACCATTTTAAAAAGCCTCGTTGGTGAAAAATTAAAGTGTCACCGTTATGGTTGTAATTCCACACTTTGGTAAAAAATTAAACTTCCCCACAGTTGTAAATCCCAACTTTGGTGAAAAATTAAATTGGACAGTTCAAGTGTCGGCACCAGCAAATTTATGATTTATTTATCATTAAAGAAGAACCTTTCATTTTAATTTATTTTTAAGTTAAAACCAAACCATTATTGCTCACGATTGAATTTTGCAACCGTGGTGAAATGGTAGGCTATATTTTTTTTTTCAAAATTGTTAAAAATCTGGCTCATTGGAAAAATGTTTTGATGTTATTCAAAAAACAAAGGAATTACTTGTTTCATCAGTTTTCTCTTACGAATACCACATTCAGCTCCTACGATTAAAATATTAGGGTCCTAACAAAATTTATCATCTCCAATAACGACTATGGCACTAAACACTGAACTTGAAAACATCACATCATCTCCATATCTTCACCATCGTATCTTCTTCAACTGGTTCTTTAACAAACGAGACCAAACCCTCACATCTTCTCCACCTTGTTTGAAGCAAGGAAATTCGAATAAGGAACTTGAACGATACTTGCATGAAGAAATGAAGACACTAAAATGTTGTCGGTACGTATAATATCTTCACCATGTATGTAAGAGTTTTATTGTTGGGATTTTTGAGATATGTTAGGTTTGATGTGGTTGTTATTAAGAGCCTAAACCCTAAAGTTTTATCTATTGTTGTTGTTGTTGTTGTTTTGAAACACATTATATTACACGCTCTCTTTTATGATATTTTTGTTGTTTTGAAGTTGAGATTGAAGTTTATGTGTTGTTGTTATTGTTGAGATTGGTTTTATCTTGTTGTTTTGTTTAGATAAGTAAAATGTTTATTGTTGTTGTTGTTATTGAGATTGAAGCAAAAATCATCCATTACACCAATTCACTCTAACATACCAACATCTTTTCCACTTTGTTATTTATTTAGTTTTCTTGGAAAGGTTTTTGAATCACATGGAGAATTATAAATGTTTTTATAATTGTGTGCTTAAAAACATATTAGGGCCCGTGCAACCTACCCTGTTTCACGGATCTAGGGGTGGCAAAACGGGCCAGACCCGGCGGGTCATCCCATTTGACCCGTCATTTTGAGCGGGCTAGGCTAAGGTTTTTGGCTTGGTATCTTTAGTGGGCCCGTCCTGTAACACCGCAATTCTACCCGATAATTTATTCGGTAATTATAACAAAAATCAGAGTTATTCAAAAACTTTATCAACAATTGAGATGTCACATTTCGTCATTCAAATCATTTACGGCATACATGCCTTCATCACAGATACATAGCACGTATAATTAAAATGGACAATTATAACATTTAATTTAATCCTCAAAATCACTTCATTAAACAAAATTATTTAATCTCGCAGCGGAATCACAAACTTCACAAAATTTCAATTTAATCATAGTATCTTCGCAATATAGCTTTAAGCTACAATTCAACAATAAACATCATTAAAATTCAGCAAGTAATAAATAATTAAAACACGCGTTTATCCCCCGAGTGCTACGTATCAGAGCGACCACCGACTCGACTCACAGGGTGATGATAAACAGTATATTTACGGTTTAAGTCATAATAATCATCACCTTGCAGTATATTCGTTACCGTCTAATCTACTTCGTTATTCCCGCCAAAATTACATACGTCACAATACCTCTCATAAATCCATATAAGTTCACACATCAAATCACATAAACTCATAATCACACAAATAATCGTTTCTTCCATGCAGAGTGCTATGTATTATTATATATTATGCTTGTTTAGCTGTATTTTCTTCCATGTTTTCTTTATGCTTGTTTAATCAGTTTTTATGTAATCTAAACATGAGTCATGCATAATGGTTTATCCTAGTAAGATCAGTATGCAACTAGAATAAGGCTATATGTTCACTTGTTTTATTATTATTATTTTGTATGAATAAAGTGTTAATTAAGGCATGTGTGTTCTACACTTCCGATGTTCAAACCATCTAAATCTATTATACTCCATATTTTTTTATTATAGGTGTTACCACAATACTCTCTTTAATATTGTTATTTATAATCGTATATTGCATAGTCTTTACATTCAACGCAACATCTTCATCTCTATTACACTTACTTTATTCTCGTGTTGATTTTCTAACAAACAACTGAAAATATGTAAATTATGCATTTTGCTCTTAATCATAACATTACTATTGTTTAGGAGTAAGTTACTTTGAAGATTAAAGTTATCTCTTTTAACAAAGGAAACTATAACAAATATAACTTAAACTTCAAACTAAAGGGTTAATCATAAGTAACTACTTCTGTTGTAACTCTTCGTCGCTCTCTATGTCATATAAGTTATCATCTAAGAATATTTGATCATTAAATATGTAAATCTTGAACAATATAAAAATAAAGTATTCATTATAATCACTACAAGAAATAATACATTCTCTGACGAAGATTTCACCACCATTTTAAAAAGCCTCGTTGGTGAAAAATTAAAGTGTCACCGTTATGGTTGTAATTCCACACTTTGGTAAAAAATTAAACTTCCCCACAGTTGTAAATCCCAACTTTGGTGAAAAATTAAATTGGACAGTTCAAGTGTCGGCACCAGCAAATTTATGATTTATTTATCATTAAAGAAGAACCTTTCATTTTAATTTATTTTTAAGTTAAAACCAAACCATTATTGCTCACGATTGAATTTTGCAACCGTGGTGAAATGGTAGGCTATATTTTTTTTTTCAAAATTGTTAAAAATCTGGCTCATTGGAAAAATGTTTTGATGTTATTCAAAAAACAAAGGAATTACTTGTTTCTTCAGTTTTCTCTTACGAATACCACATTCAGCTCCTACGATTAAAATATTAGGGTCCTAACAAAATTTATCATCTCCAATAACGACTATGGCACTAAACACTGAACTTGAAAACATCACATCATCTCCATATCTTCACCATCGTATCTTCTTCAACTGGTTCTTTAACAAACGAGACCAAACCCTCACATCTTCTCCACCTTGTTTGAAGCAAGGAAATTCGAATAAGGAACTTGAACGATACTTGCATGAAGAAATGAAGACACTAAAATGTTTTCGGTACGTATAATATCTTCACCATGTATGTAAGAGTTTTATTGTTGGGATTTTTGAGATATGTTAGGTTTGATGTGGTTGTTATTAAGAGCCTAAACCCTAAAGTTTTATCTATTGTTGTTGTTGTTGTTGTTTTGAAACACATTATATTACACGCTCTCTTTTATGATATTTTTGTTGTTTTGAAGTTGAGATTGAAGTTTATGTGTTGTTGTTATTGTTGAGATTGGTTTTATCTTGTTGTTTTGTTTAGATAAGTAAAATGTTTATTGTTGTTGTTGTTATTGAGATTGAAGCAAAAATCATCCATTACACCAATTCACTCTAACATACCAACATCTTTTCCACTTTGTTATATATTTAGTTTTCTTGGAAAGGTTTTTGAATCACTTGGAGTAATTATAAATGTTTTTATAATTGTGTGCTTAAAAACATATTAGGGCCCGTGCAACCTACCCTGTTTCACGGATCTAGGGGTGGCAAAACGGGCCAGACCCGCCGGGTCATCCCATTTGACCCGTCATTTTGAGCGGGCTAGGCTAAGGTTTTCGGCTCGGTATCTTTAGTGGGCCCGTCCTGTAACACCCCAATTCTACCCGATAAATTATTCGGTAATTATAACAAAAATCAGAGTTATTCAAAAACTTTATCAACAATTGAGATGTCACATTTCGTCATTCAAATCATTTACGGCATACATGCCTTCATCACAGATACATAGCACGTATAATTAAAATGGACAATTATAACATTTAATTTAATCCTCAAAATCACTTCATTAAACAAAATTATTTAATCTCGCAGCGGAATCACAAACTTCACAAAATTTCAATTTAATCATAGTATCTTCGCAATATAGCTTTAAGCTACAATTCAACAATAAACATCATTAAAATTCAGCAAGTAATGAATAATTAAAACACGCGTTTATCCCCCGGGTGCTACGTATCAGAGCGACCACCGACTCGACTCACAGCGTCTAAATCTTCATCAAAGCTATCACGTGCACGTTACCAGTATAAAGGTAACAGTGAAACAAAAAAATGGTGAGATATCAAACAATATAAACAGGGTGATGATAAACAGTATATTTACGGTTTAAGTCATAATAATCATCACCTTGCAGTATATTCGTTACCGTCTAATCTACTTCGTTATTCCCGCCAAAATTACATACGTCACAATACCTCATATAAATCCATATAAGTTCACACATCAAATCACATAAACTCATAATCACACAAATAATGGTTTCTTCCATGCAGAGTGCTATGTATTATTATATATTATGCTTGTTTTGCTGTATTTTCTTCCATGTTTTCTTTATGCTTGTTTCATCAGTTTTTATGTAATCTAGCCATGAGTCATGCATAATGGTTTATCCTAGTAAGATCAGTATGCAACTAGAATAAGGCTATATGTTCACTTGTTTTATTATTATTATTTTGTATGAATAAAGTGTTAATTAAGGCATGTGTGTTCTACACTTCCGATGTTCAAACCATCTAAATCTATTATACTCCATCTTTTTTTATTATAGGTGTTACCACAATACTCTCTTTAATATTGTTATTTATAATCGTATATTGCATAGTCTTTACATTCAACGCAACATCTTCATCTCTATTACACTTACTTTATTCTCGTGTTGATTTTCTAACAAACAACTGAAAATATGTAAATTATGCATTTTGCTCTTAATCATAACATTACTATTGTTTAGGAGTAAGTTACTTTGAAGATTAAAGTTATCTCTTTTAACAAAGGAAACTATAACAAATATAACTTAAACTTCAAACTAAAGGGTTAATCATAAGTAACTACTTCTGTTGTAACTCTTCGTCGCTCTCTATGTCATATAAGTTATCATCTAAGAATATTTGATCATTAAATATGTAAATCTTGAACAATATAAAAATAAAGTATTCATTATAATCACTACAAGAAATAATACATTCTCTGACGAAGATTTCACCACCGTTTTAAAAAGCCTCGTTGGTGAAAAATTAAAGTGTCAGCGTTATGGTTGTAATTCCACACTTTGGTAAAAAATTAAACTTCCCCACAGTTGTAATTCCCAACTTTGGTGAAAAATTAAACTGGACAGTTCAAGTGTCGGCACCAGCAAATTTATGATTTATTTATCATTAAAGAAGAACCTTTCATTTTTATTTTATTTTTAAGTTAAAACCAAACCATTATTGCTCACGATTGAATTTTGCAACCGTGGTGAAATGGTAGGCTATATTTTTTTTTTCAAAATTGTTAAAAATCTGGCTCATTGGAAAAATGTTTTGATGTTATTCAAAAAACAAAGGTATTACTTGTTTCTTCAGTTTTCTCTTACGAATACCACATTCAGCTCCTACGATTAAAATATTAGGGTCCTAACGAAATTTATCATCTCCAATAACGACTATGGCACTAAACACTGAACTTGAAAACATCACATCATCTCCATATCTTCACCATCGTATCTTCTTCAACTGGTTCTTTAACAAACGAGACCAAACCCTCACATCTTCTCCACCTTGTTTGAAGCAAGGAAATTTGAATAAGGAACTTGAACGATACTTGCATGAAGAAATGAAGACACTAAAATGTTTTCGGTACGTATAATATCTTCACCATGTATGTAAGAGTTTTATTGTTGGGATTTTTGAGATATGTTAGGTTTGATGTGGTTGTTATTAAGAGCCTAAACCCTAAAGTTTTATCTATTGTTGTTGTTGTTGTTGTTTTGAAACACATTATATTACACGCTCTCTTTTATGATATTTTTGTTGTTTTGAAGTTGAGATTGAAGTTTATGTGTTGTTGTTATTGTTGAGATTGGTTTTATCTTGTTGTTTTGTTTAGATAAGTAAAATGTTTATTGTTGTTGTTGTTATTGAGATTGAAGCAAAAATCATCCATTACACCAATTCACTCTAACATACCAACATCTTTTCCACTTTGTTATATATTTAGTTTTCTTGGAAAGGTTTTTGAATCACTTGGAGTAATTATAAATGTTTTTATAATTGTGTGCTTTAAAACATATTAGGGCCCGTGCAACCTACCCTGTTTCACGGATCTAGGGGTGGCAAAACGGGCCAGTCCCGCCGGGTCATCCCATTTGACCCGTCATTTTGAGCGGGCTAGGCTAAGGTTTTCGGCTCGGTATCTTTAGTGGGCCCGTCCTGTAACACCCCAATTCTACCCGATAAATTATTCGGTAATTATAACAAAAATCAGAGTTATTCAAAAACTTTATCAACAATTGAGATGTCACATTTCGTCATTCAAATCATTTACGGAATACATGCCTTCATCACAGATACAAAGCACGTATAATTAAAATGGACAATTATAACATTTAATTTAATCCTCAAAATCACTTCATTAAACAAAATTATTTAATCTCGCAGCGGAATCACAAACTTCACAAAATTTCAATTTAATCATAGTATCTTCGCAATATAGCTTTAAGCTACAATTCAACAATAAACATCATTAAAATTCAGCAAGTAATGAATAATTAAAACACGCGTTTATCCCCCGGGTGCTACGTATCAGAGCGACCACCGACTCGACTCACAGCGTCTAAATCTTCATCAAAGCTATCACGTGCACGTTACCAGTATAAAGGTAACAGTGAAACAAAAAAATGGTGAGATATCAAACAATATAAACAGGGTGATGATAAACAGTATATTTACGGTTTAAGTCATAATAATCATCACCTTGCAGTATATTCGTTACCGTCTAATCTACTTCGTTATTCCCGCCAAAATTACATACGTCACAATACCTCATATAAATCCATATAAGTTCACACATCAAATCACATAAACTCATAATCACACAAATAATGGTTTCTTCCATGCAGAGTGCTATGTATTATTATATATTTTGCTTATTTTGCTGTATTTTCTTCCATGTTTTCTTTATGTTTGTTTCATCAGTTTTTATGTAATCTAGCCATGAGTCATGCATAATGGTTTATCCTAGTAAGATCAGTATGCAACTAGAATAAGGCTATATGTTCACTTGTTTTATTATTATTATTTTGTATGAATAAAGTGTTAATTAAGGCATGTGTGTTCTACACTTCCGATGTTCAAACTATCTAAATCTATTATACTCCATCTTTTTTTATTATAGGTGTTACCACAATACTCTCTTTAATATTGTTATTTATAATCGTATATTGCATAGTCTTTACATTCAACGCAACATCTTCATCTCTATTACACTTACTTTATTCTCGTGTTGATTTTCTAACAAACAACTGAAAATATGTAAATTATGCATTTTGCTCTTAATCATAACATTACTATTGTTTAGGAGTAAGTTACTTTGAAGATTAAAGTTATCTCTTTTAACAAAGGAAACTATAACAAATATAACTTAAACTTCAAACTAAAGGGTTAATCATAAGTAACTACTTCTGTTGTAACTCTTCGTCGCTCTCTATGTCATATAAGTTATCATCTAAGAATATTTGATCATTAAATATGTAAATCTTGAACAATATAAAAATAAAGTATTCATTATAATCACTACAAGAAATAATACATTCTCTGACGAAGATTTCACCACCGTTTTAAAAAGCCTCGTTGGTGAACAATTAAAGTGTCAGCGTTATGGTTGTAATTCCACACTTTGGTAAAAAATTAAACTTCCCCACAGTTGTAATTCCCAACTTTGGTGAAAAATTAAACTGGACAATTCAAGTGTCGGCACCAGCAAATTTATGATTTATTTATCATTAAAGAAGAACCTTTCATTTTTATTTTATTTTTAAGTTAAAACCAAACCATTATTGCTCACGATTGAATTTTGCAACCGTGGTGAAATGGTAGGCTATATTTTTTTTTTCAAAATTGTTAAAAATCTGGCTCATTGGAAAAATGTTTTGATGTTATTCAAAAAACAAAGGTATTACTTGTTTCTTCAGTTTTCTCTTACGAATACCACATTCAGCTCCTACGATTAAAATATTAGGGTCCTAACGAAATTTATCATCTCCAATAACGACTATGGCACTAAACACTGAACTTGAAAACATCACATCATCTCCATATCTTCACCATCGTATCTTCTTCAACTGGTTCTTTAACAAACGAGACCAAACCCTCACATCTTCTCCACCTTGTTTGAAGCAAGGAAATTTGAATAAGGAACTTGAACGATACTTGCATGAAGAAATGAAGACACTAAAATGTTTTCGGTACGTATAATATCTTCACCATGTATGTAAGAGTTTTATTGTTGGGATTTTTGAGATATGTTAGGTTTGATGTGGTTGTTATTAAGAGCCTAAACCCTAAAGTTTTATCTATTGTTGTTGTTGTTGTTGTTTTGAAACACATTATATTACACGCTCTCTTTTATGATATTTTTGTGGTTTTGAAGTTGAGATTGAAGTTTATGTGTTGTTGTTATTGTTGAGATTGGTTTTATCTTGTTGTTTTGTTTAGATAAGTAAAATGTTTATTGTTGTTGTTGTTATTGAGATTGAAGCAAAAATCATCCATAACACCAATTCACTCTAACATACCAACATCTTTTCCACTTTGTTATATATTTAGTTTTCTTGGAAAGGTTTTTGAATCACTTGGAGTAATTATAAATGTTTTTATAATTGTGTGCTTTAAAACATATTAGGGCCCGTGCAACCTACCCTGTTTCACGGATCTAGGGGTGGCAAAACGGGCCAGTCGCGCCGGGTCATCCCATTTGACCCGTCATTTTGAGCGGGCTAGGCTAAGGTTTTCGGCTCGGTATCTTTAGTGGGCCCGTCCTGTAACACCCCAATTCTACCCAATAAATTATTCGGTAATTATAACAAAAATCAGAGTTATTCAAAAACTTTATCAACAATTGAGATGTCACATTTCGTCATTCAAATCATTTACGGAATACAAGCCTTCATCACAGATACAAAGCACGTATAATTAAAATGGACAATTATAACATTTAATTTAATCCTCAAAATCACTTCATTAAACAAAATTATTTAATCTCGCAGCGGAATCACAAACTTCACAAAATTTCAATTTAATCATAGTATCTTCGCAATATAGCTTTAAGCTACAATTCAACAATAAACATCATTAAAATTCAGCAAGTAATGAATAATTAAAACACGCGTTTATCCCCCGGGTGCTACGTATCAGAGCGACCACCGACTCGACTCACAGCGTCTAAATCTTCATCAAAGCTATCACGTGCACGTTACCAGTATAAAGGTAACAGTGAAACAAAAAAATGGTGAGATATCAAACAATATAAACAGGGTGATGATAAACAGTATATTTACGGTTTAAGTCATAATAATCATCACCTTGCAGTATATTCGTTACCGTCTAATCTACTTCGTTATTCCCGCCAAAATTACATACGTCACAATACCTCATATAAATCCATATAAGTTCACACATCAAATCACATAAACTCATAATCACACAAATAATGGTTTCTTCCATGCAGAGTGCTATGTATTATTATATATTATGCTTGTTTTGCTGTATTTCTTCCATGTTTTCTTTATGCTTGTTTCATCAGTTTTTATGTAATCTAGCCATGAGTCATGCATAATGGTTTATCCTAGTAAGATCAGTATGCAACTAGAATAAGGCTATATGTTCACTTGTTTTATTATTATTATTTTGTATGAATAAAGTGTTAATTAAGGCATGTGTGTTCTACACTTCCGATGTTCAAACCATCTAAATCTATTATACTCCATATTTTTTTATTATAGGTGTTACCACAATACTCTCTTTAATATTGTTATTTATAATCGTATATTGCATAGTCTTTACATTCAACGCAACATCTTCATCTCTATTACACTTACTTTATTCTCGTGTTGATTTTCTAACAAACAACTGAAAATATGTAAATTATGCATTTTGCTCTTAATCATAACATTACTATTGTTTAGGAGTAAGTTACTTTGAAGATTAAAGTTATCTCTTTTAACAAAGGAAACTATAACAAATATAACTTAAACTTCAAACTAAAGGGTTAATCATAAGTAACTACTTCTGTTGTAACTCTTCGTCGCTCTCTATGTCATATAAGTTATCATCTAAGAATATTTGATCATTAAATATGTAAATCTTGAACAATATAAAAATAAAGTATTCATTATAATCACTACAAGAAATAATACATTCTCTGACGAAGATTTCACCACCGTTTTAAAAAGCCTCGTTGGTGAAAAATTAAAGTGTCAGCGTTATGGTTGTAATTCCACACTTTGGTAAAAAATTAAACTTCCCCACAGTTGTAATTCCCAACTTTGGTGAAAAATTAAACTGGACAATTCAAGTGTCGGCACCAGCAAATTTATGATTTATTTATCATTAAAGAAGAACCTTTCATTTTTATTTTATTTTTAAGTTAAAACCAAACCATTATTGCTCACGATTGAATTTTGCAACCGTGGTGAAATGGTAGGCTATATTTTTTTTTTCAAAATTGTTAAAAATCTGGCTCATTGGAAAAATGTTTTGATGTTATTCAAAAAACAAAGGTATTACTTGTTTCTTCAGTTTTCTCTTACGAATACCACATTCAGCTCCTACGATTAAAATATTAGGGTCCTAACGAAATTTATCATCTCCAATAACGACTATGGCACTAAACACTGAACTTGAAAACATCACATCATCTCCATATCTTCACCATCGTATCTTCTTCAACTGGTTCTTTAACAAACGAGACCAAACCCTCACATCTTCTCCACCTTGTTTGAAGCAAGGAAATTTGAATAAGGAACTTGAACGATACTTGCATGAAGAAATGAAGACACTAAAATGTTTTCGGTACGTATAATATCTTCACCATGTATGTAAGAGTTTTATTGTTGGGATTTTTGAGATATGTTAGGTTTGATGTGGTTGTTATTAAGAGCCTAAACCCTAAAGTTTTATCTATTGTTGTTGTTGTTGTTGTTTTGAAACACATTATATTACACGCTCTCTTTTATGATATTTTTGTTGTTTTGAAGTTGAGATTGAAGTTTATGTGTTGTTGTTATTGTTGAGATTGGTTTTATCTTGTTGTTTTGTTTAGATAAGTAAAATGTTTATTGTTGTTGTTGTTATTGAGATTGAAGCAAAAATCATCCATTACACCAATTCACTCTAACATACCAACATCTTTTCCACTTTGTTATATATTTAGTTTTCTTGGAAAGGTTTTTGAATCACTTGGAGTAATTATAAATGTTTTTATAATTGTGTGCTTTAAAACATATTAGGGCCCGTGCAACCTACCCTGTTTCACGGATCTAGGGGTGGCAAAACGGGCCAGTCCCGCCGGGTCATCCCATTTGACCCGTCATTTTGAGCGGGCTAGGCTAAGGTTTTCGGCTCGGTATCTTTAGTGGGCCCGTCCTGTAACACCCCAATTCTACCCGATAAATTATTCGGTAATTATAACAAAAATCAGAGTTATTCAAAAACTTTATCAACAATTGAGATGTCACATTTCGTCATTCAAATCATTTACGGAATACAAGCCTTCATCACAGATACAAAGCACGTATAATTAAAATGGACAATTATAACATTTAATTTAATCCTCAAAATCACTTCATTAAACAAAATTATTTAATCTCGCAGCGGAATCACAAACTTCACAAAATTTCAATTTAATCATAGTATCTTCGCAATATAGCTTTAAGCTACAATTCAACAATAAACATCATTAAAATTCAGCAAGTAATGAATAATTAAAACACGCGTTTATCCCCCGGGTGCTACGTATCAGAGCGACCACCGACTCGACTCACAGCGTCTAAATCTTCATCAAAGCTATCACGTGCACGTTACCAGTATAAAGGTAACAGTGAAACAAAAAAATGGTGAGATATCAAACAATATAAACAGGGTGATGATAAACAGTATATTTACGGTTCAAGTCATAATAATCATCACCTTGCAGTATATTCGTTACCGTCTAATCTACTTCGTTATTCCCGCCAAAATTACATACGTCACAATACCTCATATAAATCCATATAAGTTCACACATCAAATCACATAAACTCATAATCACACAAATAATGGTTTCTTCCATGCAGAGTGCTATGTATTATTATATATTATGCTTGTTTTGCTGTATTTACTTCCATGTTTTCTTTATGCTTGTTTCATCAGTTTTTATGTAATCTAGCCATGAGTCTTGCATAATGGTGTATCCTAGTAAGATCAGTATGCAACTAGAATAAGGCTATATGTTCACTTGTTTTATTATTATTATTTAGTATGAATAAAGTGTTAATTAAGGCATGTGTGTTCTACACTTCCGATGTTCAAACCATCTAAATCTATTATACTCCATATTTTTTTATTATAGGTGTTACCACAATACTCTCTTTAATATTGTTATTTATAATCGTATATTGCATAGTCTTTACATTCAACGCAACATCTTCATCTCTATTACACTTACTTTATTCTCGTGTTGATTTTCTAACAAACAACTGAAAATATGTAAATTATGCATTTTGCTCTTAATCATAACATTACTATTGTTTAGGAGTAAGTTACTTTGAAGATTAAAGTTATCTCTTTTAACAAAGGAAACTATAACAAATATAACTAAAACTTCAAACTAAAGGGTTAATCATAAGTAACTACTTCTGTTGTAACTCTTCGTCGCTCTCTATGTCATATAAGTTATCATCTAAGAATATTTGATCATTAAATATGTAAATCTTGAACAATATAAAAATAAAGTATTCATTATAATCACTACAAGAAATAATACATTCTCTGACGAAGATTTCACCACCGTTTTAAAAAGCCTCGTTGGTGAAAAATTAAAGTGTCAGCGTTATGGTTGTAATTCCACACTTTGGTAAAAAATTAAACTTCCCCACAGTTGTAATTCCCAACTTTGGTGAAAAATTAAACTGGACAGTTCAAGTGTCGGCACCAGCAAATTTATGATTTATTTATCATTAAAGAAGAACCTTTCATTTTTATTTTATTTTTAAGTTAAAACCAAACCATTATTGCTCACGATTGAATTTTGCAACCGTGGTGAAATGGTAGGCTATATTTTTTTTTTCAAAATTGTTAAAAATCTGGCTCATTGGAAAAATGTTTTGATGTTATTCAAAAAACAAAGGTATTACTTGTTTCTTCAGTTTTCTCTTACGAATACCACATTCAGCTCCTACGATTAAAATATTAGGGTCCTAACGAAATTTATCATCTCCAATAACGACTATGGCACTAAACACTAAACTTGAAAACATCACATCATCTCCATATCTTCACCATCGTATCTTCTTCAACTGGTTCTTTAACAAACGAGACCAAACCCTCACATCTTCTCCACCTTGTTTGAAGCAAGGAAATTTGAATAAGGAACTTGAACGATACTTGCATGAAGAAATGAAGACACTAAAATGTTTTCGGTACGTATAATATCTTCACCATGTATGTAAGAGTTTTATTGTTGGGATTTTTGAGATATGTTAGGTTTGATGTGGTTGTTATTAAGAGCCTAAACCCTAAAGTTTTATCTATTGTTGTTGTTGTTGTTGTTTTGAAACACATTATATTACACGCTCTCTTTTATGATATTTTTGTTGTTTTGAAGTTGAGATTGAAGTTTATGTGTTGTTGTTATTGTTGAGATTGGTTTTATCTTGTTGTTTTGTTTAGATAATTAAAATGTTTATTGTTGTTGTTGTTATTGAGATTGAAGCAAAAATCATCCATTACACCAATTCACTCTAACATACCAACATCTTTTCCACTTTGTTATATATTTAGTTTTCTTGGAAAGGTTTTTGAATCACTTGGAGTAATTATAAATGTTTTTATAATTGTGTGCTTTAAAACATATTAGGGCCCGTGCAACCTACCCTGTTTCACGGATCTAGGGGTGGCAAAAAGGGCCAGTCCCGCCGGGTCATCCCATTTGACCCGTCATTTTGAGCGGGCTAGGCTAAGGTTTTCGGCTCGGTATCTTTAGTGGGCCCGTCCTGTAACACCCCAATTCTACCCGATAAATTATTCGGTAATTATAACAAAAATCAGAGTTATTCAAAAACTTTATCAACAATTGAGATGTCACATTTCGTCATTCAAATCATTTACGGAATACATGCCTTCATCACAGATACAAAGCACGTATAATTAAAATGGACAATTATAACATTTAATTTAATCCTCAAAATCACTTCATTAAACAAAATCATTTAATCTCGCAGCGGAATCACAAACTTCACAAAATTTCAATTTAATCATAGTATCTTCGCAATATAGCTTTAAGCTACAATTCAACAATAAACATTATTAAAATTCAGCAAGTAATAAATAATTAAAACACGCGTTTATCCCCCGAGTGCTACGTATCAGAGCGACCACCGACTCGACTCACAGCGTCTAAATCTTCATCAAAGCTATCACGTGCACGTTACCAGTATAAAGGTAACAATGAAACAAAAAAATGGTGAGATATCAAACAATATAAACAGGGTGATGATAAACAGTATATTTACGGTTCAAGTCATAATAATCATCACCTTGCAGTATATTCGTTACCGTCTAGTCTACTTCGTTATTCCCGCCAAAATTACATACGTCAC
>NC_081180.1:139663924-139738021 GCF_029867415.1 Vicia villosa | reverse complement strand
ATTTTTCAAGGAAACACCATAATTACGTTATGAAACATCAAACTTTTATTAATTAAGCGAAAACGCCGTTTTTTACACACTTTGAAAAGGGAAATACAGAGAAACTGAGAGAAAGGACTCTAAAACTTTGATGAAGAGCCGACTTCACGTTCTAACATCTTCTTCTGTTTCTTGAGCTGAGCGTTCTCTGACGTGAGCTGATCGATGATCCAGGAAGCAGGAGGGGTATGATGAGAAAGTGACGATTGTGTCACTTGTCGATCGAGTACTTCAAGTAACTCATCCTTCCTTCTTAGGATGTTCTGAATTTCAACATTTTCCGTGTTGACAATTCGATACTTGTTCCTCCAAGCATTCCTTTCTTGGCATACCTTGTTTAATGCCGTTTGCAGTTTTTCAACATCGGTGGAGAAAAGGTAAATTGGTTCCCTTAGGGGAATAGGTTCTTGATGTTGATATGGCATCCTGAGCTTGAATGCTCTGACGCGTACCCATTGAAGGTAAGGATCCAGGGAGATGCAAAGATGTTTCCCTAACAATCTTCTCCCTTTGCTGTGAACAAGACGCCAGGCTTGGACAATTTCCTTCTTCAGCATGTTGCCATGATCGTCGATGTTCTTGAAGAACAGACCCTCCAATTGGATGTTACTTGGAATATTTTTCATGGGATAGCCGTATTGACGACGGGCTAAAGCTGGATTGTAACTAATTCCTCCCTTAGTTCCAATAAGGGGTATGTTGGGGAAACTTCCGCAACTGAAGATGATCTTGGTTTCGTCGTTGTCAGGACTACACCAATCAATGTCTGTATGAGTGAGAGACATGATTTTCTGTGACCAGTAAAGGCCATCCCTCATGTTCCAGAAAGTGCTAGACTTCGGTAGGTGTGAAACGAACCATTCGTATAACAACGGTACGCAGCATGTGATTAATCCTCCTCGCTGCAGGTTTCTTAAATGCATAGAATGATAAGCATCCGCAAGCAAGGTTGGAACTGGATTTCCAATTAAGAAGATCTTAATTGCATTGATGTCGACGAAATCGTTAATGTTAGGGAACAAAAACAATCCGTAGATAAGCAAAGCCAAGATTTCATCAAAAGCGCTCATATCTTGGATGCTGACGAAGTACCGAGCTTGATCAAACAGGAATTTGGAGGGCAATCCTTGAATTCCTCCTCTACTCACCATATGAGTTCTGATGTCGACTACGTTCAAAGGAGTAGTTGCAGCAATGATAATGTCGTCAGGATTCTTTTCCAAACCGGAGTACGGATCTTGCGCGTACACGGGTATTCCAAGCAGACGAGAGTACTCCTCTAATGTAGGCATGAGCTGATAATCTGGAAAGGTGAAGCAGTGATACGTTGGATCGTAAAACTGTACCAAGGTGGGAAGGATCCCATCCACCATGTTGGTATTGAGCAAAGGCAGAAGTTTTCCATACTTCTCCTTGAAAGCCTGGGGGTTGACCACCAGTTTTCCGAGCTTTCCCAGTTCCTCGACCTGGGGAATCTTGAAGGTGTATTTCCTGGATCTCTTTCTTCCGTAATCCATGGTATAGATCCTTAAGTCCTTTCTCCGTTTCTCTCTCTCTATGAAGTTCAAAACGTTCGTTATTTAGTTTCCTTGAAAAACGACTCGAAAAAGACTCTTTTTGTTTTTAATTGTTTATTAATGAATGATGCATGAATGCATGAATGCACACACAAGAGTTTTAAACAAACATGGCGTTGAAGGGTATAGTGGTCATGAAGTCAAAACGCAGTCTCCCGCCCCAATGGTAAACTAAGGTTAATGATTTTTGTACCTGTAGAACGGGTTCTAGGGGTCTCAGAGTTTTTGCTCAACCTTAAAGATACGTTGATTGGTATCTATTAGAGAGTTTTCTCTGAGTGTAGTATCTGCGTGACAATTACTTCCGTAATCACCGCTCTACGTCCTAAAAAAGGCTTTAAGTGGGGTTAATGTGTTTCTAGGTCCTCCTGGTACAAACCAGTCTCGGAATGCAGTGGCGCAGTTAATCACAACCAGCCAGGCAAATCCCAAGAGTAGACTTGGAAACCAAGATTAGAGGGCCTTCACCGGGAAGACATCCTCCATCCTATCTTATATTGCACTCAAATCCGGGTATAGGATTTCTCACCACAAGGGGGAATCAAGCCCTTTCCCGATACAGAATAAACAAAATAAACAAATATATATGCAACAAACACATGATATGACACAGAGGTTAGGCAGGACCTCTCTTGTTTGAGGGGGAATTTGGCATCCCTAATTCCTCATTGGGGCTGGACCAGCAACAGGTCAACCATTGGTTTGGATGAAAAACCAAGGTTTTGAACAATGTTTTCCCCAGCAGAGTCGCCATTTTTCTGTGGTGTCGTTTTCTTTTACCTCCCCGTTTCACTTGGGAGGACGGCACGCTAAACCCTTCACGCGAAATTTGGAAGGAGAATGCGCCCGTGGTGGGATGAATTTTGTTTCAGTTCTTCCTACGATATCACACGAACTTTCTTATTTGTCCTACGAGTAGGAAAGGGAAAAAAAGATCTCAACTAAACCCTAGGAGTTTGCTAAGTGTGGGGATTTACACCTAGACTAGAAATTCTGGAGTCCGGGAGGTCGGTTATACATAGGGAAGTGTTTAAACACCCTACATATCTGTAGTACTCTACAGGAACCTTCTCTGTGTCATTTGTGTTTGTGTTTTATTGCTAATGATTGGGAAAGTTTCTCCTTTGTGTTAGGAGAGAGAATTGAATTATTTTGAAAAGACAGACAGACAGACAGACTGACTATTTTTGGTATTTTATTAGCTCGCTGAGATTCCTTGTGAACCTCATGCCTACATATCCCTAGTGGAAGTCAGAGCTTAATGTAGTTCGGGGAACTAACTAGGGAAATTAATGATTTTTTGGTGCCTTGCTTGAAGCTCAAGGTTGAAGCTTTGAATTAAATCTCTGTTTACAGTAAAGAGACATGAAATTATCTCTACAGAGAGGTATTAATACTATTCTACCACAAACATTTAAAGGAGTGACAGAATAACTGAATTCATTTCATTCAAGAGGGGGACCTTACTTGTGTATGTGCAAGTATACCAGTCAAATGCCTCTTAAATGAAAGAAAGATGCTCATCCAAATTAGGGAAAGTTACCACATGTCTGGGTTTTACTGCCAGCTCATGCCTTTCAAAATCCTAAATGGGAGACTTGATTAAAATTGAAATGAAATGTTTGTTTGTTTGAATGTGGTAGATTAGTAAAAATATCTCTCTATGGAGATAAGCTATGTCTATCTACTGTATAAAAGATTTGACTTTTAGCTGGCTTGTATGAGGCCCAAGCTTGAGGCTTTTTGATTGATTTATTAATGATTATTTGACTCTGAGAGATGACTCCACTGGGGGGTTAATTACAGGGTATTTTTGTGTTCTGTACAAAGCCCAGAATTGAGGCTGACTCTGTTTAGGGAAAGTCTATTTGATGGATTTTATTTGGTGTTCTGTACAAAGCCCAGAATTGAGGCTGACTCTACTTAGGGAGACTTTATTTGTGTGCCTTGTACAAAGCCCAAGGTTGTGGCTGACTGCTGAGAAAATTGGGTTTTTTTATACTACGACTCTAGTTAGGGAAAACATTATTTTCTGCCTTGTACAAAGCCCAAGGTTGTGGCGGACTCTTTTTTAATGAATTGAGTATGGATGACTCTATGGGGAAAAGATCCTAAGTGTTAGGAATCTTTGACACATAAAAAATATGGTTTATCTGCCTTGTACAAAGCCCAAGGTTGTGGCTACTGAGTGGTGAAGGACTCACTGGGGAGACTCTATTATCTGCCTTGTACAATGCCCAAGGTTGAGGCTGACTCTTGACAGGGGAGTTTTATTGTTTGGGTGCCTTGTATGAAGCCCAAGGTTGAGGCTAACTGTTTTTGTTGGTTTTGACTCTACT
Organism: Vicia villosa; assembly: GCF_029867415.1. Lineage (NCBI taxonomy): Eukaryota > Viridiplantae > Streptophyta > Magnoliopsida > Fabales > Fabaceae > Vicia > Vicia villosa. The sequence goes on along the minus strand of NC_081180.1, from coordinate 139,734,066 downwards.
GAGGAGGTTTTATTTATTAAAAGACTGTTTTTCTTTGGAAGCTAACCCTTTCCAGGGATTTTGACTCAGCTGGTGAATTTGTCTGTTAGAAGACTGACTTTTATCATGTTTTTTGGAGGCTGACCCTTTCCAGGGGTTTTGAAATGAATGATTTGGGTAGCACTCCATTAATTATTAAAGAATGAAAAGATTGGCAGAATGATTATCTAGTGGAGACTTCTTGTTTAAAGCCCAAGATGAAGGCTGACTCAATGCTGAGGATGACCAAACATGGATCCTAGACTCTGCTAAGGAAGATTGATAAAGATGAGGGTGACAGAGACTGTCCATGTCTCTCATTCCAAAAATGTACTCAATGTGAAATTGAGACAAACTTAGCTTGTTTAAAGTCTGGTTTTAAATTGGAAGAAACTCACCAGGGTAGGCTAAAAGGTGACTAAAGACCTGTTCCTATGTTTGTAAGAAACCTGATGGGTCCTTGTATACAAGCTCAAGAGGAAGCTGGAAATGCTTTTAAGAAGCCTGTGGGTCCTTGTACAAAGCCCAAGAGGAGGCTAATCGAGGGTCCTTGTTATAGCACAAGAGAAAGCTTATGTAGTTTTGAACTTATTTTGGCTCTAAGCAAATGGGTAAGAGGTTTCACCGGGAATAATTCCTCTTTGGATGGATGTGTCCTATATTTTTGGATTCTAAGGTTTTTGCCAAGATGTTTCACCGGGAATAATTCATCTTGGGGGTTTGAACTACAGATCTCTAATTAGGAAAGAGCCTTCACCGGGAAGACATTCTCAATCCTAGGTCATATTCCTATAATATATATATATAGTTTAACTGTCCTAAGGTTTATACTCAAACGCAGTTCTAAACTAATATATGCACAGTTTATATTTGACAGTAATTTAAACAAAGACTGTAAATTGAAAGCTTGTAAAGCCTAACCTGGATGGAGTGGAGGCCATTGAAGAAGTATGTACAGAGCCTCAACAGTATTTTTATTGTTTTTGTTGATAACAGTTGAATGGATATGATAAACAGTTAATGCTTTTTGAAAACAGAAGAAGTGAAGATGGACAAAGGTCACATAGGTATCTGAAGAGTTTCACCGGGAATAATGCCCTTCAAATACCAGAGGAATGTTTTGAAAACAGAAAGAAGATTTTGAAAATACAGTTTTGAAAACAAGCTAAGAAGAGAAGGTTTTTGGGACTTACACTCTATTAGAGGCCCACTTTAAAAATGGTTTATTGTTTATGAAAACAGTTGAAAAGATACGGGGTTCTGTTGTTTGAAAACCTCGATCGTCTGTTTACTTTGAAGTTTGAACATAATTTGAATTTTGACAAAAGTCAACTTAATTGAAGTACAGACAAAATCTATACCTAATTAAGACCTAAATGATTAGGGTTTTTAACACTAAAACACTTATGAAATATTAGGTTTTGAAACTTTAATGAAAACATATATTGAAAATATATTTTAAAATACTTAAAACAACACCATTTTTAACCTAATCAAAACATATGAAATAAATAATATTTTTATGATTTTTTTGATTATTTATAAAATATATATATTAATCAATAAGTGCATAAAAAATGAATTAAAAAGGAGTTAATTTGATAGGTTAACTAATTGGTTAAAGTTGTGAAGAAATTAAGTGGAAAAGGTGATAAAAAAAAATGGTTTTGTCACCTAGAGGGCTTGAACTCGCGCCCTCCAAGTCATTGGCCAAAACTCCCACCATCTGGGCTACGCGCGCAGTTTGTTATTCACACGCATCCAACGTAATATATTTTAAAACAAGCCAGAAGATTCAAATTTTGCGCGCGCCATGTTCATCTTCTTCCTCGAGCTTCAGATTTTCAAATTCCTAACTCTCTGGTTTCTCAACTAAATGGCATGATGTAAACATCAATCTCACTCGTTTTTGGACAAGGAACATGACTATGGGCTCAGAATTCATTTATTCTAAGTGTAACTAACGAATTTCATCATGAACACGAAGAACACATAAACCCTAATTTTAAAATTAAATGATGCACAAGATGAATAAATGAACGATGATAGAGGGTTTTCAGTCCTCTGATGATGCTGAACAAGATAGAATCGAGCTTTAACACAAAGAGTACTTAAATTAAAGAGGTGGAGTTCAGAAACTTACCTCTGAAAATGGAGGTCGTGAGGATGATTGAGAGCACCTGGGCTTGAATGAATGATCTCAATAGCTTCCCTGAGACTCAACGATGCTAACTGGATGTTTATTATAGCCTGAATCCTTCTGAATTGTTCTATGGACCTCCCTCGATTTCAGCTTCAAGTGGACATGGAGGGTATTGATTCTCGAGTTACAGATGAGCTGCAGCCATCTGGTTAGCTTCACTATGACCTGAGGAGTGTGCCTGGATGATTGGCTTGCCTTGAAACCTTCTGAATCACTCCATGGACCTCCAACTGCAAATGCTCCAAAGTGAGAGCAACAATGGTGTTCCTCCACCTACAGAAGTGATCCAGGTGCTTGGATCACCTCAAATGACCTCCCTTGAGATGTTAGAATGCTCACTTCCCAAAGATAAGCTCTGGTTTGAAGAAATCGATTCTTCTTGCCAAAGAACTTTGAAAAACAATGAACAAGAGAAGAGAAAGAGAAAGCAAGTAATAAGGTTGCTTTGGTGTGTTTTTGAATGAGGAATGCATCTGTATTTATAGGCAAATGGATCATTATAGCTGCAGAGGAGTGAGCTTCCTTAGTGAAGTAAGTTTGGTTTCTTAGCCATGAAGAAATTTCAAAGAATATCCAAGTGTGATCATTGCATTTTCGAGCCACCTCCCCTATCCATTGATTCTATCTGATCTTAGGGGACAATTCAGATGCAAAGTGAGCTCTAATTGGTTGATGAGAAGATTCCTTGGGTGATTCATCAATTTGCCATAAATTCTCAAATGTAATCATTACATAATCACATGTTCTTGTTTTAGGAATCTTCTTCAATTATCATGGCATGGTGAAAATGAATGCATGGCATGTTTGCAGATGTATTATGGGTCATGTAGCATCTGTATTTGAGGTCATGTGCACAAAACTTCAAAGTTCCAAAATGATGCATGACCTATAATTTCACTTCATGAGGCCAACTTTGAACAAGCATAACTCTTAGCTCAAATTGAATTTTGAGAAGGTTGAACACAATTTGGAAAGCCCTAAACATCTACTTTAAATCATTAGTTTATGTCTTCTTCAGAATCCTTTGGGAAATTTGTGAAAAATGAGGCCAAAGTTGGAAGAAAACTAGGTTAAAACACTTAGAAAAATTTCTAAGTGTTTATGACCTAAACTTCAAAATTTCCAAAACTTCATAAATGGTTGATCTTTTGAAAAAAGTTCCCTTGTAAGATGTTGTTTTATTTGGCAAGATCTACAACTTTCATGTTGGAAGTTTTTTGAGTTGTGTAGGTGAAATTTTGAGATCTCACCATGCCTTCAAAAACCCTAATTCCCGACTTTTCGCTCCTTGATGAATTTCTTTGAATTTCTTTGGCCAAATGACTTTGACATCCATATATGGATGATATTGATCTTTGAAAGTCATTTTTTGACCAAAAACCTTAAAAGTCAATGATGATCCTTCACAGTTGACTTTTTCCTGACAAAGTGAATTTTTGGGCCTTTGTGTAGAAACAAGATCTTCTCCTCAAATGAATGATGTAAATGGATTATATGGAGGTAGTAGAGATCCTTGAATCATGTCTTGAGTTTTGGATTCATGCCCTGATCAGAAGTCAACTATCTTGGTGAACTAGGTCAAAACCCTAATTTGTCGACCATGTGAAAGTAATGACTGTAGACTTTGAATTAAAGTGTGATGTCCAGTAGACCTTGTAATATGAGTTATTTGGAGATGATTGATGTCTTTGAATGACCCTCTGAGGTTTTTTAGGGTTTCCCAAATGTGATCCCTGATTTTAGTCCTTGATAGGCTCAAAACCCTTGTCTGGTGACCTGAGTAAACCTATACTCATATGACTGGATGTCTAATCAATCATAAATGAGAAAAGTGAAGTTTTTGAGCCCCATGATTGTATTAGAGACTAGTCTTTGTATTGATTGATCCTTTGCCTGAGCTTTCTTGTCTTTGAGCACCCTCGATTAGGTACCAGATGGAGAAATGACTGCTCTGGGTACTTGTCTTGACCTGATGAAAAATCCTGAAGATATGTCATCTCAGGGGGGGTCAAAAATTAGGGTATGACAACGTGTCCCGGTAACCTTACCGATGACGTTAACCTTACTGTTTGTTTATCCCTAATCACCTGATTGACGTATCCCGGTAACCTTACCGATGACAGCAACCTTGCTGTTCATTTCACTCATAAAACATATACATACGCATTAGCATTTACATATCATCTGGCGCATTCACATACTACAAAAGCCCAGTTTACGACCCTCAAGTCGTGAGTTTCCAACCCTCGAGTCGTGAATATTTGACATGCTATTTGTTCCGACCCTCGAGTCGTGAGTCTCCGAGCAAGTGAATCTTTTTCATTTGCAAAGCAATCTTCTATGCAGGTAAACTTGTCCGCACCGGGGAAAGTGGATCCCATTGGTCCAGGTGAGCTTGCTAGAGCTATTGTAAGTGCGAACTGCAAACCCTTGTGTCATACCCCAATTTTTGACCCTAAGATCATACATCATTTGCATTTCAATCTTCAATCAAGATCACAATCTTGAGGTATCATTTTTTTCCTTTTTTGCTCACTCTATCTCTGAGGGGAATCATCAAGCCCTTCTAGCTTTTTATTTGTTTTATACTAACCAAAATCCAAAAATATGCATTTTTGTTTCCTTTGTTTGTGTTTTGCAGGAAAAAGATCGGGCAAAAATCAAAACAGTGCAAGAAAAGGAATTTTTGAAAATTTCACTATGGAAATCGATTTACCCATATAGGAAATCGATTTCCCTTGACGGAATTTGAAAAAAAGAGGGAAGCATGACATCATTTTTGGCACCAAACACATTTTCTTTGATCATTTTACCAATTTCCACCTCACCAAATTAATTCCCTTCATTAATCCCATTTAAATACCATTTTACCATTTAAATACCATTTAAACACCAATTTAAACATAAGATAATTACCAAATGCAAAAAGACCAAACTACCACTACTCTTGCTCCCATCCTATAAATAGAGGTCTCTACTCCCTCATTTCTGAAGCTTGGAGAGCCAAAAAATTGCTTGCAAATGTATTTCTCACCCTTTCCAAAACCCTCACCCAAAGTTCATTTTCATAGAATTAGTGAGATTTACATTGAATCTCACTAGTTTTGAACTAAACCTCATACATTTCACTCTTTTCTTTGCTTGTTCATCTCCAATTTTGAAGGATCGACACACTTTGTGCTTGTTCTTGAAGCTACTTCAACATTTAATTCAAGAATTGGTAAATTCCTAAACTCTAAGATGTAGATCTTTGTTGCTTGTGTTCAATGCATCTTTGATGCTATATTGGTCCTATTTGATGGTGAATTGATGGAAAATTCGTGCTCCAATGGATATGTGATCATAAGGTGTTTGTATGTTTGCTTAAGTCAAGTTTTATGCTTCCTAATGCTGATTTTTGAAAGCTGCGTGCAGGAAATCGATTTACCTCTGTAGGAAATCAATTTCCACCTTGTTTTTATGCCATTTGAACTCTGCACTCAGGAAATCGATTTCCAACAGAGGTAAATCGATTTCCAGTGAGGCAGAATGCTTTTTTTTGCCTATTTTATGCTTGTTTTGCCTTCTTTCTTCCTCTACTTCATTAATATCATTGGATCTAGGATGTTGATAGGTTTGAAATGACCAAATCCATAATATTAGATGAATGATATTAATGATAGTGTGAGTTGATTATCTTTATGCATTTTCATTCTTCTTCTTCTCTTTTTTCCTTTTGATCGATGAAAGTCTTAACACCTTGAGAATTCTTATGGATTCTTGATAAAGACTAGATCACTTCCTATTTTCTTTTCGTGCGGTATTTCTTTCGGAGAGTGATCTACATATCGCTTCTCTCGCATGCATTAGCACATAAAGTTTTGACCGGCCTCGTTGTAGGGTGATTTCTACATAAATCACTTGGCGATCTGCTTAACATAGCGCAATATTTCGTGTCCCGAATCAAAAAAGATCAAATATGGAAGAGAATTGTATGCGGCTGATTTAAGACTTATGGAGGTTTTATCGTGTAGTCGCTATGATTTTATCAAGCTTCTGATAAACTTTCATTGAATTTAAATCCGAGAACATCCTTCACTCACCATCGATCTTTATTACTAACTTTGATAACATACTTGACAAGTTTCAAGATGGTTATCTTTAACATCTAACAATTGACTTTAATTTCCGCACTTTATTATATTTCTCTTTATATTTCTCGCTTTATCGCTTTATTTTATCATTTCATCATATTTACATTCCGCTATTTTCTCTTTGTCCATTTGGACGTTTATATTCCGCTATTTTCTCTTTGTCCATTTGGACACTATGTTTATGTTTCCGCTATTTTCTTTTTGTCCACTTGGACCATACTTTACTTTTATGCTAAAACACTAATAAACAACAAAAATCTAAAAAACACCTAAGGCTCTTTTTCGGACTATTGGTTACTATCCCGAGCATTTTGGAGATTTGGACTTATGGACTTAGTACCTCTGGACTCTTATTCCGTTATTACTCTGTTGTTATTCTGTCTGTCTGGCATTGGATTGTTGTCTGTTTATGTGTGCAGGTATTTCCTTGAAAGCCTTTTATGGTTAATTCCAAGGCATTGATATAAGGATTTTACCCCAAAACAGCCATTACTCTGCCCAATTTCCGTCAGAATTTTAATGTGCTTAATGCAAAGTGGTGCTGAGATAATAAGTTCATCTGGATCCCCAAGTGATAATGTGTTGGTTTAGTGTCGATATTCCAAAGGATGGGAAATCTACCTTGACTCACAATGTCAAGTGTTGGCTTCTTATTTCGGTTAGACCGTTTCTTTCCTTAGCTTTTATTTTACGCATTAGTATAGCCTATTCATCTCCTCCCATTCTTAGATTTTCAAAATCTTCTCCCTTTTTCAAAAACCTTCTTATGTTTGCAACCTTTTCAAAACCTTTCTCTAAAAAATATCCTTTGCCCTTAGTGGCTTCTCTTCAAAAAAGTTTAGACACGACTAATTGTTGGAACGAGTGGCGATACCCCACGATTTTGAAATTGATTGATATAATGAGATCTTTTCCGCGTGAGAGAGCTAGTGGCATACTCGTTGATTTCTATCTGAGTTGGAGCCCTTCTTTCATTTGCGATGCAAAGAACTCATTTGTTCTCATGCTCAAGATCAATGGCTGAGTATTTCTCTCCGACGACGATAAAGTGTTTATTCGTTTTTAAAATGTTTTCCCTTTTAAGAGGAACTACATTAGCTATGACTTCTCCATTGCACCGAGGAGGTATGTAGGCACAAGGCTTAATGTCTTGCCGAGCTTATTTTAAAAATAAAACAAACTCTCTTTTTTAGCACACACGACACAAATTTTCAAAAAGGTTCCTGTGGAATACCACAGATATGAGGGGTGCTTAAAACCTTCCCCTTGTATAATCAACACCCGTACCTAAGATCTCTTCTTTTTGTTTTTTAAAAATAAACTTTGGGTTTTCTCCGTTCTTTTCCCTTTTCCTTTGGAAACAATAAAGCGCGGTGGCGACTTTCACTGAAATATTGAGTCGAGTCAATCCTATGGCTTCAATCTCAGATTTTCCCCGCTACACCTTGCTAGCACCATAGCAAGGTAACTACTTTCTACGCAGCAAACTACGAGTCCTCGCTATGTAAGTCTCAGGCGTTAGCAAGGCATTTCCTTTTTCACTACCGGGTACAAGGCAAATTCAAGGGGTCTTCCATTATTTAATAACTCTTCGATCCAAAGGACGTGAGGACTGCGTATCCTCACGTCATTCAATCCAAGGTAATTAAATAAGGGCAGCTGTCATACCCCAAAATTTTTCTTCCACATTTCATTCACAATGATTCAAAGCTCAAGAGTTTCATCAAGGCATTCTCATAAGCAAGAATCTCCTAAAACTAGGGTTTGGTACCCTCCTAAGGAAATTAACAAAATAAGGTCTCCAATGAAGTTCCCCATGATTCATTATGTTCCAAGGTACCTCCATATTAAAAGTCAAGGTCCAATTCCAAGGTTTGCTCATTCAATGGCTCAGATGATCCACTGTCGACTAGGTTGACCTAAAAGTCAACCATGGTCAAAGTGCAGTCAAAGCTCCTGACTTTTGGTCAACATCAAGTATGGGAGATTACATCCATCATTTGATCAAGGGTTGATCATGATTCATCAATAAAAAATCAGAAATGAACAAATTCAAATGGTTCAAATTAGGGTTTTTTATAGGAGAAAGTCAACTCAACTTTGACTGGCCATAACTTTCACATGTAACATCAGAAATTCCTCACTCAAAACCTATTTTGAAGGAAATTGGATTCTCTACAACATTGTCTCTCACAAGCCCAGGCCAGAAATGCTTCATTTGGAAGATATAGTACAAAAGATTATAGGTCCTTTTCAAAGTCAACCAACAACAGTTTTTTGTCAAAGGGCATATCATCAAGATAAAATCCCAAAATGAAAAATATGTTCTAAAGTGGCTTATAGAGGACCTCTTGAGGTTTCCAAAAAGATCTAGAACTCCTTTATAGCTTAAAAATTGAGAGAGATATGCCTTGTCAAACTTGGGTAATTTTGGAGGTAAAATGTGAAATAAAAGAGGTTCAAATTGGAATTTTTTGCAAATGGGCCTATCTTTTTAAGACTTAATCTTGGTCCACAAGCTATCCCAACCATGTGCCCCGAGTTATATCATTTTATTGATTTTTATACAATTTTATTTCATTTAAAAATGATTTAAAGTGATATAATTGAAGGAAAAATCAAAAATTGAATTAAAAGATTCATATTGATCAATTCCAATCATTATTTATTGCAAATTTGCAATGTAATTTCGTGCTATAATGAGTGAAAAAGATTGGCATGAGATTTGGCAAAAATAGAAGGTTTCTATTCAAGATTTAAATCAAATTTCCAAGCTTGGCAAGATTTGATTAAAAAAGGTTTTGGATTGTTTTTGGTAACCTAATTCGTTCCCTATAAGTATAGAACATAGGACACATGAACAAGGGTTGGAAATTCTGAGGAGAGGCGCACAGTCAAGAGCAAAAAAAGTTCATCCAAAACTCCAATTCGGTTTGGAAGAATTAGGCTATTACAAGAAGATTAAAAGGTTGCAAAAGGTTCCTGAGGTCATTCTGAAGCTCTGTGGATCGCTACTCTGCATCAACACCCCCAGAACATTCTCCATTTAGCCAAGGTATGTTGCTTTGAAATCATGGTCGATTAGTGTAATCCATGCACTCTCATTGAAAATTGATGGCATATTTTGGTCGATAATGATACTCTGAATATTTCTGGATTGTTTAATTGGGGTTTTGGTGTGTAAATCGTATTCGGCCATTGGAGGCCGAATTAGGGTTCTTGATTTCAAATTGGGGTTTTTTTGCTAGGGCTAAAATTAGGTTAAAACAAGGGTAGGACTGAGTTCGTATAGTTTAGACGTAGAGATTTGAGGGGGTGCGAAATATTTATATGTATATATGTGTTGTTCGCTATTTTCCAGGTGTGTTTGCTACGAATGAAACCCTGGTAAATTCGTAGCTAAGTTTGCAGACATTTTCAGGTATGTTGGGGACGATGATGAGTTGTCATCACATGGTTCGTTGATTTGAACTTCGCGCGCGTTTTTTTTTCATTCAGGGTTACTATTTTTATATATTGTTATAGGCGCGTATATATTTCAGATGGGTTGTTTGGTTGAGTTGGTAACCAAAAGGGATGATTGGTTGCGATGATTAGCCTACCTTTTCCCTAAAATTCATTATTATTTATAATTGAATCTATCGATTACGAGGGATAATGATAAAATTAACGAATTAATTCTAAAAAAATATATTTATTTGTTATTAGTGATAATTGAACCTATCAATTAGAATTAGTAACAATACCCTACTAATCTTTTAACTATGATGATCAAATCTATTGATCATTGCGGTTAATAGTGCGTATTAAAAAGCAGGGTTGTACGCCCAACCTTAAAACACTTTCCAAAACCTTTTCAAAACTATAAGTACCAAACTACGAATTATCATAACTACGATAAGGCAATTCAAAAAGCCTTCAAACCACTCCATATCAAATTCTAAGGCGTACAACCCTGTCCCGAACTACGTTGACTCTGATTCTCCCTAAGGAGATACGTAGGCACTTGGCAACAAGGCGAGTCCCCTTCCCCAAAATCTCACTTTTCCCCTGTTCATTTCCTTAGCTATTAAATCTGAATATTTTAGCCATAAACCTCCGCCTCTAAATTCAAAACCTTAGGAAAGGGTTAAGGGTGCCAAACACCTTCCCTTGACCTGATTATAATAATCTTACCCCGAATCTCTTAACTGCGTAGGGTTTCCTATTCGCCCTGGTAGAATAGGTGGCGACTCTAAAAAATTTAATTTTTAGGGCAGGTTGCTACAGAAGAGATTTCATCTCATCATCCAGGGCCTTCAGCAATTTAGTTTTATCTCGACTCCTCATAACTTCCTTATAGTCTCTAGGTTCTTCGACTAGAACCTCACTTCCAGAGATTAAGGCATAAGCTATAAGATCTGCATACCGAAGTCTCTGAGGTGCTTTGATGTCTCTTCTCGACCTATCTCTCGACAATAGGTAGTCATCGACATTTTCCTCATCCTTAGCATCTTCTGCTTCTTCTTCGACTTCATCAGGGATATGCAATTCAGCATCAACATGCTCCACCTCAACAGGAATCTCTACCTATTCCAGCACTTCTGCACTTCGACCATCATCATCATCATCATCATCAGTTTTCTTGAAAGCCAATTCAGCTTCATTGAAAATTACATCTCGACTGGTGATACACCTCCTGTGACCTGGCTCTAGGCACCATAGCCTATAAGCTTTGACTCCTTCAGGGTATCCCATGAACATGCATTTCAGAGCTCTAGGTTCGACCTTGTCTTGCCTAATGCGAGCATAGGCTACGCATCCAAATACTCTTAGTTTGTCGATATCTGGTGGATGTCCCGACCAAACTTCTTCAGGTGTCTTCATATCTAACGCTGTCGAAGGACATCTGTTTATCAGATATGTTGCTGTCGAAACAGCCTCAGCCCAAAACACCTTCTTTAGTCCAACACTAGTCAACATGTGTAACACCCCTTACTAACCCCGCGGCAATTTAATTAAATTGATTCAGAGTACATGAAAATAAGGGTGCCACAATTCATAATAAAATAAACATCATTCAGTCATGTCATGCATTTACTGAGGCAATCGTCATCGATTAAAACATTTCATGTTAACACAGAAGAAATTAAATCAAACGGACTAAGTTCAACATCTTTAAAACTTATCCTTCAAAACATCAAACATAACTAGAGTTATAAAACATAAACTCTAAGCATCACGTCCCTAGTGTTACAAATATCAGAGCATGACACCTGACGCTAACTAAATAACTGACTCATGAGCTAATCCTCACCGAGTCGAACGGCCGCTATCCTCAATCTGAAAATGACAACATGTAAGGGTGAGTCTTAGCATAATTAACAAATATTATAAGGTTATAAAGCAATAACACATCATAGTTGCATCGTTCACCCAATTGTTTCATGAAAAGACATTCAGACAAGCTTCATCATCACAAACAATCAACCAACACATCATCAATATTTACAACACTGGAATACATCCAATCATGTTATAAAAATATGCATATGTATGAACTGATACTATGCATGTGGTACCAACCTCATCAAATGGGAATAACCCATGACCGATCCAACATCATCAAGATACGGCCCTGCCAGCACAGATTCCACACAATGGGAATCATGCCCTTCAGTGATCCAACATGTCATTATGGATACAGCATCATCAATGAATATGAATGAATGCAACATACATGAACATACTTATACCATCGTCAAGTCTAATGAGTAACATCGTCAAAATACTCATTTCATCATACCTACCATCATCATCAAGCATGTTTATATATATATATATATATATATATATATATATATATATATATATATATGCATCATTCAATCACAATCACATCATTAATCATCAAATAGATTATTTTATAAGGTTCGTTTAGCTCGAAACGGCACATCAAATGGACCAACGGTTAAAAAGTTATGCATCTTTAAACTTTTTAAAATGTTCCAATCACTAACAGCACGTGGCGCCAACTTGGTTCGCGGCGCCAACTGGGCGTCTCAAAAATCCTTGGCTTTCTGCCAAGAAGTTCGCAGCGCGAAACGAGAAAGAGGTACGCCTTAGCGGTGCCAACACTGGGAGGCGACGCGAACTGAGCGTGTCAAAACTTCCTGGCTTTCAGCCCAGCCGTTCGCGGCGCCAACCCTGGGACGTGGCATGAACCGGTAAATTTCAGAACCCCAAAACGCAGAAAATAGCATTCTACACATCCCAATTGCCCTCAAATCATACCAGCACGAATTTCAGGAAATGGATCACACATACAACACAAAATGCACATCAGAATACACTAATTAAGCATCAATTAAGACCATAACATCACACACATCATAGATTCAACAAAGGGATTAAACATCACACAATTGACTCAATCCCTAAACCTATCATATGACTCAATTGATACGAATCCCATATCTATTCTATGCTATTAATCCCTAACCCGATAATAGATACTAATCAGATAAGTCCCCCTTACCTTAGCCAAATTCTAGAATTCTTCCTCTTTCTCTGCTTCTGCACTTTCACGTTCTTGCTCTCTTCTCCTCTTTTGCTCTTTTCTCGTTATATTTCCAATTTTCCTCTTTTCCTTCTTTTATGAAAAACAACATAATTTTAGTAAAAGGCCTCATGACTAACACCCCTCCTTTTACTAAACACTACCTCGGCCCAATTCTATTATTTTCCATAATTTTCAGAGAAATGTCAAATAATTCCAATAAAATAATTTAAATTCTAATTAAATTAATTGAAGGAAAATTACGGATGTTACAACTCTCCCTCACTAAAAGAGTTTTCGTCCTCGAAAACATACCTCAAGTAAATAGTTCCGAATAGGAATCTTTCATCTGGCTTTCTAACTCCCAGGTAACATTTCCTTCAGCCGGTCCTCCCCAAGCTACTCTGACTAAAGCTATTTCCTTGCCCCGCAATTGCTTCAGTCTTCAGTCTTCAATCCTCACAGGCAACGTTTCAACCGTTAAGTTGTCATGCACCTGCACATCATCCACTTGGATCACATGGGACGGATCCGAAATGTATTTCCTCAATTGAGACACATGAAATACATCATGCAAGTTTGCAAGCATCGGCGGTAAAGCGACACGATATGCCACTTCTCCCACTCTTTCAGAAATTTGAAACGGTCCAATAAAGCGCGGAGTCAACTTCATTGACTTCAGAGCTCAACTAATACCTGTCATAGGTGTAACTCTCATAAACATATGATCTCCCTCTTGAAACTCAAGTGTTTTCCTCCTTTTGTCATAATAACTCTTCTGACGACTCTGAGAAGCTTTCATCTTCTCTTGGATTATCTTAATCTTCTCCGTAGTTTGTTGTACAATTTCTGGTCCAATCACAGTACTCTCACCAGCTTCATACCAACATAATGGAGTTCGACATCTCCTACCATACAACGCCTCAAACGGAGTCATACCGATACTCGAATGAAAACTGTTGTTGTAGGTAAATTCAATCAAAGGCAGCTTAGTACCCAAAGCCTTCTGCAAACCATCCCAGAACTTAGACGTAAATCTCGGATCTCTGTCTGACACGATACTTGAAGGAATACCATGTAGACTAACTATCTTCTCAATATACAATTGAGCCAGCTTCTCCATCAAATAATCCATTCTCACTGGTTTAAAATGTGCAAACTTCGTTAACCTGTCCACAACAACCCAGATAGCTTCACAATTCTTAACCGTCCTCGGCAAACCAGAAACAAAATCCATTGATATGCTATCCCACTTCCACTCAGGGATAAACATCGGTTGCATAAACCCAGATGGCTTCTGATGTTCAGCCTTTGACTTCTGACACGTCAAACAAGAATACACAAACTCGACAATTTCTTTCTTCATTCCAGGCCACCAAAACAGCTTCCTCAAATCATGATACATCTTTGTAGAACCAGTATGAATACTAATCCACTACGGTGTCCTTCTTCTAAAATACTCCTTCAAAGTTCAGCAACATCAGGAATACAAACTCTGTCACCAAACCTCAGTATACCATTCTCGTCAACTCTGAATTCACCGCCCTTGCCTTGGTTAATTTGGTTAATGGCAATGATAACTTTGAAAATCCCTCAATGAACTTTCTGTAGTAACCTGCAAGACCAAGAAAACTACGAATCTCTGACACTGACTTCGGAGCTTCCCACTGAGATACCGCTTCTATCTTTGTAGGATCAACAGCAATACCAGTCTTAGAAATCACGTCTCCCAGAAAACTGACTTCTTCTAACCAAAACTCACACTTCGACAGTTTGGAAAAAAGTTGCTTCTCTTTTAATAGCTCTAACACAATGCTGAGATGTTCCGCATGTTCTTCCTTGTTCTTAGAATATATTAGGATATCATCTATAAACACCACCACGAACTAATCGAGAAAAGGATGAAAGATCCTGTTCATATACTCCATAAAAACACCAGGTGCATTAGTAACTCCAAACGGCATTACAGAATACTCGTAATGTCCATACCTTGTTCTAAAAGCAATCATTTGAATATCGTCATCTTTCACACGAATTTGGTGATACCCAGACCTCAGATCAATCTTACTAAACACACGCGCTCCAATCAGTTGATCCATCAAATCATCAATCCTCGGCAATGGATACCGATTCTTGATAGTAACTTTGTTCAATTGTCTATAATCCACACACAACCTCATTGAACCTTCTTTCTTCTTCACTAGCAACACAGGCGCACCCCACTGAGAAACACTAGGACGAATGAATTTCTTCTCAAGTAATTCTCGTAACTGCTTTTTCAGTTCAGTCAACTCGGACGGCGACATATGATACGGTGCCATCGACACTGGACTAGTTCCCGGAACCAAATCAATAGAAAACTCTACTTCTCTTTCTGGTGGTATTTCATTCACTTCTTCCAGAAAAACTTCTGGAAAATCACATACCACTGGTAGTTCGCTACTCACCACATTTTCCTTCGAATTCACCAATGCAAACAACATAAACACTGTTGCACCACCTTTGATAGCCTCGGTCACCTGTCTAGCTGTCATTTCCAGATCATCAGGATTAACCTCTTCAGGAAAAATTACCGTCTTCGCAAAACAGTTGATACGAACAAGGTTGAATTCCAACCAGTTCATTCCCAGGATTACATCGAGTTGTTTCAACGGAAGGCACACTAAGTCCATCCCAAATTCTCTACCAAAAATGTCAACCGGACAATTCAAGCATGCAGACGAAGTAGTTACTGAACCCGACGCAGGAGTATCAATAACCATACTTCCATTTATTTCAGATATTTCTAAATTCAACTTCTCAGAACAACCCAAAGAAATAAAAGAATGAGTTGCTCCAGTATCAATAATCGCAACTAAAGGTGTGCCATGAATGAAACACGTACCTTAAATTAGTCTATCCTCTGGAGTTGTCTCCGATCCAGACAAAGCAAAAACCTTTCCTGCCGATTGGTTCTTCTTTGGTTTAGGACACTGTGGGCTAATGTGACCTTCCTCGCCGCAATTGTAACAACTCACAATCTTTTTCTTACAATCAGCTGCTACATGACCCACTTCCTCACACTTGAAGCACTTTTTCTGGTTCAGTTTACATTCATTCCTACGGTGCCCGACCTCACCACAGTTGTAGCACCTGACAAAAGCATTGGAGTCTCCCCTACTAGGCTTCTTCCAACCACCAGTCTTTGGATTACCTCTACCATATGGCTTACCCTTATCCATAGGCTTATTCCCTTTTCTGTCAACTAACTCACGAGAGTGAGATGACTTCAGCTTAAGGTTATCCTCCTCGAAGATCCTGCTACAGTCCACCAAATCAACAAATCTCCGAATCCTCTGGTACCTGATTCCTTGCTTAATCTCATCACGGAGACCGTTCTCAAATTTGATGCACTTTGAGAATTCACTCACTTCATCATTGTTGTAGTGAACTTAGTACTTCGCCAACTCAACAAACTTTGAAGCATATTCTGGTACCGTCATACTACCTTGCACCAGTTCCAAAAATTCAATCTCCTTTCGACCTCGTACGTCTTCAGGGAAGTACCTTCTCAAAAATTCTCTCTTGAACACAACCCAAGAAATAGCTACACAATCAGCCTCCAATTCAGCCCTGGTAGCCATCCACCAGTCATCAGCCTCTTCTGACAACATATGCGTACCATACCTCACTTTCAGATTCTCAGCACAATCGATGACCCTCAAAATCCTCTCGATTTCCTTAAGCCACTTCTGAGCACCCTCAGGATCATGCGTGCCCTTGAACAACGGAGGATTGTTCCTTTGAAAACTGTTCAGCTGCCTGTCAGCACCAATCCCAACTCCATTGGCATTCCCTCCCAGCACACCAGCAATCATGCCCAGAGCCTCAGCGATAGCATCATCGTTTCTTCCTCTTCTTCCAGCCATTGCTCTGCTTAAATCACAACCAATTTAATCAAAACAAAATTATCGATAGTTAGCTCGTACTAGTCACATACACAGGAAAAACTGACACTAAGACTCTGGTCATAACGACTGACTATGCTCTGATACCACTGTTGTAACACCCCTTACTAACCCCGCGGCAATTTAATTAAATTGATTCAGAGTACATGAAAATAAGGGTGCCACAATTCATAATAAAATAAACATCATTCAGTCATGTCATGCATTTACTGAGGCAATCGTCATCAATTAAAACATTTCATGTTAACACAGCAGAAATTAAATCAAACGGACTAAGTTCAACATCTTTAAAACTTATCCTTCAAAACATCAAACATAACTAGAGTTATAAAACATAAACTCTAAGCATCGAGTCCCTAGTGTTACAAATATCAGAGCATGACACGTGACGCTAACTAAATAACTGACTCATGAGCTAATCCTCACCGAGTCGAACGGCCGCTATCCTCAATCTGAAAATGACAACATGTAAGGGTGAGTCTTAGCATAATTAACAAATATTATAAGGTTATAAAGCAATAACACATCATAGTTGCATCGTTCACCCAATTGTTTCATAAACAGACATTCAGACAAGCTTCATCATCACAAACAATCAACCAACACATCATCAATATTTACAACACTGGAATACATCCAATCATGTTATAAAAATATGCATATGTATGAACTGATACTATGCATGTGGTACCAACATCATCAAATGGGAATAACCCATGACCGATCCAACATCATCAAGATACGGCCCTGCCAGCACAGATTCCACACAATGGGAATCATGCCCTTCACTGATCCAACACATCATTATGGATACAACATCATCAATGAATATGAATGAATGCAACATACATGAACATACTTATACCATCGTCAAGTCTAACGAGTAACATCGTCAAAATACTCATTTCATCATACCTACCATCATCATCAAGCATGTTTATATATATGCATCATTCAATAACAATCACATCATTAATCATCAAATAAATTATTTTATAAGGTTCGTTTAGCTCGAAACGGCACATCAAATGGACCAACGGTTAAAAAGTTATGCATCTTTAAACTTTTATAATGTTCCAATCACTAACAGCACGCGGCGCCAACTTGGTTCGCGGCGCGAACTGAGCGTCTCAAAAATCCTTGGCTTTTTGCCAAGCAGTTCGCGGCGCGAAACGAGAAAAAGGCACGCCTTCGCGGCGCCAACACCGGAAGCGACGCGAACTGAGCATGTCAAAACTTCCTGGCTTTCTGCCCAGCCGTTCGCGGCGCCAACCCTGGGACGTGGCGTGAACCGGTAAATTTCAGAACCCCAAAACGCAGAAAACAGCATTCTGCACATCCCAATTGCCCTCAAATCATACCAGCACGAATTTCAGGAAATGGATCACACATACAACACAAAATGAACATCAGAATACACTAATTAAGCATCAATTAAGACCATAACATCACACGCATCATAGATTCAACAAAGGGATTAAACATCACACAATTGACTCAATCCTTAAACCTATCATATGACTCAATTGATACGAATCCCATATCTATTCTATGCTATTAATCCCTAACCCGATAATAGATACTAATCAGATAAGTCCCCCCTTACCTTAGCCAAATTCTTGAATTATTCCTCTTTCTCTGCTTCTGCACTTTCACGTTCTTGCTCTCTTCTCCTCTTTTTCTCTTTTCTCGTTCTATTTCCAATTTTCCTCTTTTCCTTCTTTTATGAAAAACAACATAATTTTAGTAAAAGGCCTCATGACTAACACCCCTCCTTTTACTAAACACTACCTCGGCCCAATTCTATTATTTTCCATAATTTTCAGAGAAATGTCAAATAATTCCAATAAAATAATTTAAATTCTAATTAAATTAATTTAAGGAAAATTACGGATGTTACAACTCTCTCTCACTAAAAGAGTTTTCGTCCTAAAAAACATACCTCAAGTAAATAGTTCCGGATAGGAATCTTTCATCTGGCTTTCTAACTCCCAGGTAACATTTCCTTCAGCCGGTCCTCCCCAAGCTACTCTGACTAAAGCTATTTCCTTGCCCCCCAATTGCTTCAGTCTTCTGTCTTCAATCCTCACAGGCAACGTTTCAACCGTTAAGTTGTCTTGCACCTGCACATCATCCACTTGGATCACATGGGAGGGATCCGAAATGTATTTCCTCAATTGAGACACATGAAATACATCATGCAAGTTTGCAAGCATCGGCGGTAAAGCGACACGATATGCCACTTCTCCCACTCTTTCAGAAATTTGAAACGGTCCAATAAAGCGCGGAGTCAATTTCTTTGACTTCAGAGCTCGACCAATACCTGTCATAGGAGTAACTTTCATAAACATATGATCTCCCTCTTGAAACTCAAGTGTTTTCCTCCTTTTGTCATAATAACTCTTCTGACGACTCTGAGAAGCTTTCATCTTCTCTTGGATCATCTTAATCTTCTCCGTAGTCTGTTGTACAATTTCTGGTCCAATCACAGTACTCTCACCAGCTTCATACCAACATAATGGAGTTTGACATCTCCTACCATACAATGCCTCAAATGGAGCCATACCGATACTCGCTTGAAAACTGTTGTTGTAGGTAAACTCAATCAAAGGCAGATAACTATCCCAAGCACCTCCCTTTTCCAACACACAAGCATGTAACAAATCTTCCAATGACTGAATCATCCTCTCAGTCTGTCCATCCGTCTGCGGATGATAAGCAGAACTCAATCTTAGCTTAGTACCCAAAGCCTTCTGCAAACCTTCCCAGAACTTAGACGTAAATCTCGGATCTCTGTCTGACACGATACTTGAAGGAATACCATGTAGACTAACTATCTTCTCAATATACAATTGAGCCAACTTCTCCATCGAATAATCCATTCTCACTGGTATAAAATGTGCAGACTTCGTTAACCTGTCTACAACAACCCAGATAGCTTCACAATTCTTAACCGTCCTCGGTAAACCAGAAACAAAATCCATTGATATGCTATCCCACTTCCACATAGGAATAAACATCGGTTGCATAAAACCAGATGCCTTTGATGTTCAACCTTTGACTTCTGACACGTCAAACAAGAATACACAAACTCGACAATTTCTTTCTTCATTCCAGGCCACCAAAACAGCTTCCTCAAATCATGATACATCTTGGTAGCACCAGTATGAATACTAATCCACTACGGTGTCCTTCTTCTAAAATACTCCTTCAAAGTTCAGCAACATCAGGAACACAAACTCTGTCACCAAACCTCAGTATACCATTCTCGTCAACTCCGAATTCACCACCCTTGCCTTGGTTAATTTGGTTAACGGTAATGCTAACTTTGAAAATCCCTCAATGAATTTTCTGTAGTAACCTGCAAGACCAAGAAAACTACGAATCTCTAACACTGACTTCGGAGCTTCCCACTGAGATGCCGCTTCTATCTTTGTAGGATCAACAGCAATACCATTCTTAGAAATCACGTGTCCCAGAAAACTCACTTCTTCTAACCAAAATTCACACTTCGATAGTTTGGCAAAAAGTTGCTTCTCTTTTAATATCTCTAACACAGTCCTGAGATGTTCCGTATGTTCTTCCTCGTTCTTAGAATATATTAGGATATCATCTATAAACACCACCACGAACTTATCGAGATAAGGATGAAAGATCCTGTTCATATACTCCATAAAAACACCAGGTGCATTAGTAACTCCAAACGGCATTACAGAATACTCGTAATGTCCATACCTTGTTCTAAAAGCAGTCTTTTGAATATCGTCATCTTTCACATGATTTTGGTGATACCCAGACCTCAGATCAATCTTACTAAACACACGCGCTCCAACCAGTTGATCCATCAAATCATCAATCCTCGGCAATGGATACCAATTCTTGATAGTAACTTTGTTCAATTGTCTGTAATCCTCACATAACCTCATTGAACCTTCTTTCTTCTTCACTAGCAACATAGGGGCACCCCACGGAGAAACACTAGGACAAATGAATTTCTTCCCAAGTAATTCTTCTAATTGCTTCTTCAGTTCAGTCAACTCGGACGGCGACATATGATACGGTGCCATCGACACTAGACTAGTTCCCGGAACCAAATCAATAGAAAACTCTACTTCTCTTTCTGGTGGTATTTCATTCACTTCTTTCGGAAAAACTTCTGGAAAATCACATACCACTGGTAGTTCGCTACTCACCACTTTTTCCTTCGAATTCACCAATGCAAACAACATAAACACCGTTGCACCACCTTTCATAGCCTCGGTCACCTGTCTAGCTGTCATTTCCAGATCATCAGGATTAACCTCTTCAGGAAAAATTACAGTCTTCGCAAAACAGTTGATATCAACACGGTTGAATTCCAACTAGTTCATTCCTAGGATTACATTGAGTAGTTTCAACGGAAGGCACACTGAGTCCATCCCAAATTCTCTACCAAAAATGTCAACCGGACAATTCAAGCATGCAGACGAAGTAGTTACTGAACTCGACGCAGGAGTATCAATAACTATACTTCCATTTATTTCAGATATTTCTAAATTCAACTTCTCAGCACAATCCAAAGAAATAAAATAATGAGTTGCTCCAATATCAATAATCGCAACTAAAGGTGTGCCATGAATGAAACACGTTCCTTTAATTAGTCTATCCTCTGGAGTAGTCTCCGATCCAGACAAAGCAAAAACATTTCCTCCCGCTTGGTTCTTCTTCGGTTTAGGACACTGTTGGCTAATGTGACCTTCCTTGCCACAATTGTAACAAGTCACAATCTTCTTCTTACAATCAGCAGCTACATGACCCACTTCCTCACACTTGAAGCACTTTTTCTGGTTCAGTTTACATTCATTCCTACGGTGCCCGACCTCACCACAATTGTTGCACCTGACAAAAGCACTGGAGTCTCCCCCACTAGGCTTCTTCCAACCACCAGTCTTTGGATTACCTCTACCATATGGCTTACCCTTATCCATAGGCTTATTCTCTTTTCTGTCAACTAACTCGCGAGAGTGAGATGACTACAGCTTAAGGTTATCCTCCTCGAAGATCCTGCTACAGTCCACCAAATCAACAAATCTCCGAATCCTCTGGTACCTGATTCCTTGCTTAATCTCATCACGGAGACCGTTCTCAAATTTGATGCACTTTGAGAATTCACTCGCTTCATCATTGTTGTAGTGAACGTAGTACTTCGCCAACTCAACAAACTTCAAAGCATATTCTGGTACCGTCATACTACCTTGCACCAGTTCCAAAAATTCAATCTCCTTTCGACCTCGTACGTCTTCAGGGAAGTACCTTCTCAAAAATTCTCTCTTGAACACAGCTCAAGAAATAGCTACACCATCAGCCTCCAATTCAGCCCTGGTAGCCATCCACCAGTCATCAACCTCTTCTAACAACATATGCGTACCATACCTCACTTTCAGATTCTCAGCACAATCGATGACCCTCAAAATCCTCTCGATTTCCTTAAGCCACTTCTGAGAACCCTCAAGATCATGCGTGCCCTTGAACAACGGAGGATTGTTCCTTTGAAAACTGTTCAGCTGCCTGTCAGCACCAATCCCAGCTCCATTGGCATTCCCTCCCAGCACACCAGCAATCATGCCCAGAGCCTCAGTGATAGCATTATCATTTATTCCTCCTCTTCCAGCCATTGCTCTTCTTAAATCACAACCAATTTAATCAGAACAAAAGTATCGACAGTTAGCTCGTACTAGTCGCATACACAGGAAAAACTGACACTAAGACTCTGGTCATAACGACCGACTATGCTCTAATACCACTGTTGTAACACCCCTTACTAACCCCGCGGAAATTTAATTAAATTCATTCAGAGTACATGAAAATAAGGGTGCCACAATTCATAATAAAATAAACATCATTCAGTCATGTCATGCATTCACTGAGGCAATCGTTATCAATTAAAACATTTCATGTTAACACAGCGGAAATTAAATCAAACGGACTAAGTTCAATGTCTTTAAAACTTATCCTTCAAAACATCAAACATAACTAGAGTTATAAAACATAAACTCTAAGCATCACGTCCCCAGTGTTACAAATATCAGAGCATGACACCTGACGCTAACTAAATAACTGACTCATGAGCTAATCCTCACCGAGTCGAACGGGCGCTATCCTCAATCTGAAAATGACAACATGTAAGGGTGAGTCTCATCATAATTAACAAATGTTATAAGGTTATAAAGCAATAACACATCATAGTTGCATCGTTCACCCAATTGTATCATAAACAGACATACAGACAAGCTTCATCATCACAAACAATCAACCAACACATCATCAATATTTACAACACTGGAATACATCCAATCATGTTACAAAAATATGCATATGTATGAACTGATACTATGCATGTGGTACCAACATCATCAAATGGGAATAACCCATGACCGATCCAACATCATCAAGATACGGCCCTGCCAGCACAGATTCCACACAATGGGAATCATGCCCTTCACTGATCCAACACATCATTATGGATACATCATCATTAATGAATATGAATGAATGAAACATACATGAATATACTTTTACCATCGTCAAGTCTAATGAGTAACATCGTCAAAAAACTCATTTCATCATGTGACACCCCATGTTTTCCCTTAATTAATTTAAATTGAAATTTAATTATTTATTGGATTTATTTGGCATTTTATTGGATTTATTAGAGAATTATGGAAAATGAGGCTAATGGGCCAGTGTCGCAAGTAGCAATTGGGGGGTGTGTCAGTTGCAAAGCCTTTTACTAAACTAAGGTTATATTTTCCATAAAATAGAAAAAGAGGAAGATTTTGTAAAAAGGGAACCAAAAAGGAGAAGAGAAGATTGAACGTGAAATTGGGAGAAGGGCAAGTGCGAAGAGCAAGAGCATCCAAGAATTCGACATCGAGGTAAGGGGGGATTCTTCTCATTAACCTCTATTATGGGTATTATGAATGATTCGATTGAATTCGTATGTTAGGATTCCGAATTGGATTATATGTCGGTGTTTGGGGTTTTGGGGTTTGTAGAACTTTAGGTTCAATTATGATGTATGATGCAATTGAGTTGTTGTGAATGATGTTTGATGTTGATTACTGATGTTAATACCTGTTAGAAGTATGTATAAATGTGCATTTTTGTGCTGTGATGAGATTTTGGACGTGTTGAGATGATTGGGTTCGCACTTGGGATGAAAACAGTGCTGCAGAAAAGTGATTTTTCTGCTATATCAGTAATGTAACCGGTTACATGAGGGAAGTAACCGATTACATGGTCTCAAACAGGCGAAGAACTGCATTTCGCGATGATGTAACCGGTTACATCATTTAGGTAACCGGTTACCACTGGGCGAAATTGAAAAATAAAAGTTACTGTCAGTGATGTAACCGGTTACATCATTCAGGTAACCGGTTACCACTGAAGCTTTTTGGAAAAATACTCATTTTAAATATCCGTAACTTTTAAACCGTTAATCCTTTTTGTACGCCGTTTCGAGTACCTGGTAGATGAATTAATTCCTTATTTTATGATGTATATTAGGGGATTATAATTTTAAAAATCATTTTGTTGGTTTTGTGGATTGTATTTGGTGGTAGATTGAGTAACAGTACGAACATGCTATGCGGTGTTTAGCTAGTATGATTGCTGAGGTGATAATATATTGTTGTGTTAAATGTATTATGTCGTGGTGAATATCAAACGGTTGTGATATTATTATGCTTGTATGTTGTGGATAAATGATTATGAATCGTAGTGGTTGTGATTGATGATTAATATACATGTATTGTTGATGTAAAATGTATGTTGAGATGGTTGAAAAATAGCATACCTATGTGTGGCTATTGTTGTTGCATTGGTTGATGATTATGATTATTCAGTTGATTGGTGTTGATGATTAGCATGTTGTATGTGATGCATTCATTTCATAATCATGTTGTGGGCTGTATCCCTTATGGTGGTGGGACAGCGGTAGCTAATTCCCATTGTGTGGAATTAGTGAGAGAAGTAGCCGAATCTTTATGGTGGTGGATCGGTGAGATGGGTTATCCCATGTTTGGTACCACATGCATTTAGTTGCATTGCATTAGGTTGTTGTGTATAATTATAACATGAATGGAAGTTGTCCAATGTTATAATTTGTGTGCATTGATATGGATGATTGTATTGATGAATGTTGCTATGCTATCTGAATATAATTGATTTGGGTGAATAATGTATGGATGAAGTTGTATTGTTTATATTCCTATAACATTTGTTAATGCGAATGAAACTCACCCTTACTGTTGATTACTTTTCAGATTAAAGATTAGCGGCTTGTGCTGGGTGAGGATAACTCGTAGAGTTACTTCGTTAGTACGGTTGTGTCGGTGTCATGCTCTGGTCTTGTAACACTGGGGGAAAACGTCTGTTTTAGTATTTGATTGATGAATTATTTCTTATGTGGAATAATGTTTTGTTGGTTTGGATCGGTGAATTTGGATGTGAATCCCGATGTTTTATATTTATTCAGTTTGAGATAAATTCCGCTGTGTTAACATGATTACTGAATAATGTGTTTGAAGTTCCTCATAAGGCATGACATGGCTCAATGTTTGAATATTTTGAAGTTGTAATACCCTTTTCATGTTTGACTCTGAATTTTAATTGATATTTCGCGGGGTTTTTAGAAGGGTGTTACACATCATACCTACCATCATCATCAAGCATGTTTATATATATATATATACATGCATCATTCAATCACAATCACATCATTCATCATCAAATAGATTATTTTATAAGGTTCGTTTAGCTCGAAACGGCACATCAAACGGACCAACGGTTAAAAATTTATGCATCTTTAAACTTTTTAAAATGTTCCAATCACTAACAGCACGCGGCGCCAACTTGGTTCACGGCGCCAACTGAGCGTCTCAAAAATCCTTGGCTCTCTGCCAAGCAGTTCGCGGTGCAAACATATGCTTCGGCGCGAAACGAGAAAAAGGTACTCCTTCCCGGCGCCAACACTTGGACGCGACGCGAACTGAGCGTGTCAAAACTTCCTGGCTTTCTGCCCAGCCGTTCGCGGCGCCAACCCTGGGACGCGACGCGAACCGATAAATTTCAGAACCCCAAAACGCAAAAAATAGCATTCTACACATCCCAATTGCCCTCAAATCATACCAGCACGAATTTCAGGAAATGGATCACACATACAACACAAAATGCACATCAGAATACACTAATTAAGCATCAATTAAGACCATAACATCACACACATCATAGATTCAACAAAGGGATTAAACATCACACAATTGACTCAATCCCTAAACCTATCATATGACTCAATTGATACGAATCCCACATCTATTCTATGCTATTAATCCCTAACCCGATAATAGATACTAATCAAATAAGTCCCCCCTTACCTTAGCCAAATTCTAGAATTCTTCCTCTTTCTCTGCTTCTGCACTTTCACGTTCTTGCTCTCTTCTCCTCTTTTGCTCTTTTCTCGTTCTATTTCCAATTTTCCTCTTTTCCCTCTTTTATGAAAAACAACATAATTTTAGTAAAAGGCCTCATGACTAACACCCCTCCTTTTACTAAACACTACCTCGGCCCAATTCTATTATTTTCCATAATTTTCATAGAATTGTCAAATAATTCCAATAAAATAATTTAAATTCTAATTAAATTAATTTAAGGAAAATTACAGATGTTACAACATACATCTGACTCTCTTCAAAATAGTTCGATTAAACCTTTCAGCCAAACCATTTTGCTGTGGAGTACCTGCAGTAGTTATGTGCCTTGCAATACCAGAGGCCGCATAAAAACTGTCGAACGCCTCATTGCAAAATTCAAGGCCATTGTCGGTTCTCATCCTCTTGACCTTTCTGCCATTCTGATTTTCGACCAGAGTCTTCCAACTTTTGAAATTCTCAAAAGTTTCATCCTTAGTCTTCTGGATGAATACCCATAACTTCCTGGAATAATCATCAACTATGGATAGAAAATACCTTACTCCTGAATGTGATGGACACATTGCAGGCCCCCAAAGATCAGCATGGATGTAATCAAGGGATCCATGTGTTCTTTGTTTGCCTTTGTTGAACTTCACTCTACAAGATTTTCCAAATACACAGGGTTCACAAAACTTTAGCTTTTCGACTTTGTCTCCACCAAGCAGATTTTGTTTCCCTAATTCGACCAGACCCCTTTCACTGACATGGCCCAATCTCATGTGCCAGATTTCTGTCTTCGACAAAGGTTTCATGGATGCAACATTTGTCGAACCACTTACAACTTCAGCCTCAAGGGTATAAAAGCCTTGTTTCTTCACGCCTCTCAAGACTTCCTTCGACCCCTTCATGAATCTTAGGATACTTTTCTCTCCTTGGAAAACATATCCTTTCTTGTCGAATTCACCAAGAGAAAGCAGATTTCTATTCAAGTCAGGAACATACCTGACTTCAGTCAACAACCTTATTGAGTCATCATGGAGCTTGAATCTCACAGATCCAACACCTGCAATTTTGCAAGCCTTGTTGTTTCCCAGCAATACTGATCCACCATCTTGATCACATAATTCCTCGAACAAGTCTTTGTTTGGAGTCATGTGCCAAGTGCAACCTGAATCCATTATCGACTCTCTTCTCGAGTCACTGCTTGAAACCACAAGAACATCAGATGATTCGAAATCATCTTGTACAATGGTTGCATTGCCATTATCGTTACCTCCATGATCTTTCAGGCGTTCAGGGCACACCTTTCTCGTGTGACCCTCCTTCTTACAATGATAGCATCGAATACCATATGCTTCGCCTTTGTAAGACTTCGACTGGCTTTTGCCCTTCTTCTTGTCGAACTTACCATCCTTTCGCAAGAATTTTTCTTTAACGACCAAACCTTCACCAACAGTCAAAGGTTTATGCTCTTTTCGTTCGTTCAAGTCCTTAGAATACAGGGATGATTGAACTTCTTCAAAGGTCAGGGACTCCCTTCCATACATGAGAGTTTCTTTGAAGTGAGCATGTGATCGAGGCAAAGAACACAATAGTAACAGCGCTTGATCTTCATCATCGATCTTCACATCAATATTTTCAAGATCAAGATTCAGCTTGTTGAACATATCCACCTGCTTAGCAACCACTTTGTCTTCAATCATCTTGAATGAATACAAAGCTTGCTTCAGGTAGAGTCGATTTACCAGCGATTTGGTCATATACAAACTTTCAAGTTTCACCCATAACCCGGATGCCGTCGTCTCCTTTGATACTTGCAGGAGAACCTTATCACAAAGGCTCAACAAAATTGCGCTGTGTGCTTTCTCGATCATATTCGTCTTGTCCGCTGCCGTCAATTTTGCATTCATGACTGCCTCTCCCTTCAACGCTTCCAAGCAACCCTGTTGAACCAGTAGGGCTTTCATCTTCAAGCGCCACAGACCGAAACCATTCACTCCGGTGAACTTTTCAATCTCATACTTTGTTGAAGGCATCTTCTTCACGCTCACCGCACCAATTTGTTGTGAAAAACGATGTCAAAAACAAAATATAATAGGAATTAGGGAAGATAAGAAGAACACAAGAATTGGTTATAACTTCTATTCTTTTACTTTATCTTAAAACAAGATTACAAGTTTACAAGAATAACAAACAACCTCTCTCACCCTAAATTAGGATTTGCAGCTTAGCAATGATGAGAGACTAGTATGCTATTTATAATAAAACCTAACATACTAACTAATGGGCTTTTTTCACAAGGCCCATTACACAAGCCAACTTAATAAACAAGCTAACTTAACAAATTAGGATTTAAACACTAAAACCTAATTTAACATGCTAACAACCCTAGCATCTTCGACACAAGCATGTGAACAATCTTCGACTTCATGCTTAATCCTGTCGAACCAAGAAGCTACCCTTCGACCATACTAAAGTTCGATCCAATATCTCACAGAACATGATATGATGGAGTTTGCTTTGTGTGTTTATTGAGACTGGTCTTTGTTTTTGCGTTGTTATATTCTAAAGGGTTTTCGCTAGAGCATTGTTTTGTTATGGAGGAAATAAACTACAACTTATTATGTTTTATTTTAAGAGAAACACTTTTCACCACGATTGAGAATAAAAAACATAGCGATATCTTATATATTTTACCACGGTTACACTTTCAAACAATGGTGAAAGGTTATAGTGATTTGTATATAAAAGCTCAAGACACGTGTCATTCACCTTTTTACTAAATCTAACTCATTCCACCTTCAAACTTCATATTCCATTCTTCAAAAGTTATAGAGTTTAGGCTTTGAAGTTTCTAATACAATATACTGAAAAATTTGGTTTGAAGATTAATGCTAAGTTCTACTTTATTAAGTAAACGATATGTTTTAACCTTAACATTTATCTTTAAGCCAAAAATTTCAAGATAATAAAAATGAATGAAGATATTGCACAAAAAGTGTAACTGAGATTGTAAAAACTAAATAGTCTAAGTTAGGATTCGAAGATTATCCTTGAGATATTGAACACAAAAGCGACAATAACATTGTAAAAATGAATGTCACATTTCACCATGGTTGAAAAAACATGACTGTGGTGAAAAGTAGTTTAATTTTAATATAAATATAAAATTAAGGGGACACATCCAATGTGTAACAGAAAAATGTAAAATTGTTGGTGATAGAACTCAAAGTGTGTTACTTCTTAACCTATCACCATAGTTATTAGGATATACAATGGTAAAAAATGTTTTATAAAAAACTAAAGACGTTTAAAGATGAGTTATTACATAAATGAGAGATATACTAAAGGGTTTACGAGAATCTATTTTTTAGAGTTTTTAATAGGTTGTACGAATATTTAGAATATATAAACTAGTTGTTAAAATAATCTAAAAGTGTGAAAAAAAATTAAGTTGGTCCTTTAGTAAATATGATATATTTGGGAGCTCTTAACATTGAATTATATAATTATTCTCTCTTAAAATTTGAGTGAAATCTAAGACATTGATTTTAAATCGTATGGCTATTTTTTAAAATTCGCAGTTCTCATAATAACCAAAGTTCTCATTTGATACGTGTATATATATATATATATATATATATATATATATATATATATATATATATATATATATATATATATATATATATAGGGGACGACTCAAGTGAGAACACTTGGTTATTATAAGAAATGAGAACAATGAATCACGACCATTAAATTTTGATTTTGTTGATTTTAATGGATATGATTGATTTCTGTTTTTATGTTGATTTAAAATAGATACTAAGGATCATAGAAACAGAAACCAATCCAATCCATTAAAATCAACAAAATCAAAATTTAATGGTCATGATTCATTGTTCTCATTTCTCATAATAACCAAGTGTTCTCACTTGAGTCGTCCTCTATATATATATATATATATATATATATATATATATATATATATATATATATATATATATATATATATATATATATATATATATATATATATATATATAGAGAGAGAGAGAGAGAGAGAGAGAGAGAGAGAGAGAGAGAGAGAGAGAGAGAGAGAGAGAGAGAGAGAGAGAGAGAGAGAGAGAGAGAGAGAGAGAGAGAGAGAGAGAGAGAGAGAGAGAGAGAGAGAGAGAGAGAGAGAGAGAGAGAGAGAGAGAGAGAGAGAGAGAGAGAGAGGAGGGTTATATTTACTCCAAGAGTAAGTTAATATAACTTACTCCACATCTTGACCATTTATTATTTTCAAATTAATGGTTAAAAATAATAAGTAATTAAATGTGGAGAGAGAAAACTACTCCTTATTATTTTTAACCATTTGATTGAAAGTAATAAATGGTCAAGATGTGGAGTAAGTGTATATATATATATATATATATATATATATATATATATATATATATATATATATATATATATATAAAATATATATATATATATATATATATATATATATATATATATATATATATATATATATTAAAAAAAATAGTGTATCATGAAATAGGTAGTTTTTAGCGTAATATTTTTTTTCTTTTCAAGTGTATCATCTAATTAGTATGTGCATCATTTTTAGTTTATTATTTTTTTACCTTAAATATATGTAATTAAAACATATCAATAATTTGATAAAATTAATATTTTTTAATTTTATTTATCATTTTTTTAATTTATGTGATATAAACATTTATTTTAAAAAGGAGTAATAAAATCCCGAAAGAGTAATTAGTTGTGGAAGATAAAGTTAGAATTTATTAATTTATATAATTTGTGGTAATAGTGATACACATAATGTATGTAATATTTTTTTTCTACCAATTTTTTGTACAGAAATAAAAAATAGAACGCTTTTTTTAACTCTCCATCTTTCATACTTCATTTATATTCAAAAAAATTTAGTATGTAAATTTTGTATATGTATTACTAAACTATTTTATATCGATAAATATTAATTAATATTAATATTTTTATGGCTTGAGAAAAAAATAGTATTTTAGAATATTTTTAAAATTTATCTTTAGTATATTTTAGAAAAATATCTTTAATATTGATATATCTTTTGTATTTTAGAACAATTTTCTTGTACAAATATAGTAATGTATATTAATTGTAAAACGATAGAGTAAGAAAGAAGTACGTCAGAGGAAAATATTATGATTACGTCACAGTAATGGAGGTGGGAACTAAAATATTATTTTGCTTTATTATACTATCAAGTGACTGGAACAGGTTGTATCTCTCTGCAAGTAGATTAGAATGAAGTCAAATTAAAGGTATCTATTAATTCCAAGAGAAGAACATCATCGTATTCACATGCATCCTAGTAATATTATTTGGGTTTGTCTTTACATCTAACAGCAAAGATCCGGTTTAAAAGGAAACCTTAAAATTGAGATCCATATTAAAATTGAGATCATTACAAAAATCTCTTTAAGCGACCATGCATTTTACAAATTGCATGGTAAATATAATTTAAACAATTCTAAAGACCAGTTTGCCATTAATTTTATCGCGTAAGAGTTAGAGGTGTAAATTGGTCAGTTTGAAAGGATTTTTGATAAAAAAATATCCGAACTGATGATATTTTCATCGATCAGCTTTGATTCGGTTTTTAACATTTTTAAGAAATGAAACCGAACCAAATTAACCGGTTTAGTTCGGTTTGGTTTGATTTGATTGATCGGTTTATAATATTTGTTTTTTTTAAAACATTATATTCATTATTATATTCTCCATTAGAGGATTTTTCAATAGACCCATGAATCTCTTAGCTACCACGTGAATTTCCAATTTTGCCCTCTGTTTCCGTAGATGCACATTCGGAAGCACATTTTTTTTCAAAAAAATTGTTTCCTTCCGTACATGCATCTACAGAATCGATAAAAAGATAGTATTGTATATTTAAAATCAACTTGTTTTGTTTCAACAATCCTTCCGTAGATACATCTACGAAACGTGTTGCAAATAGACAGGGTCGGTCCCGACTTTTTAGAGGCCCGGGGCAAAAAAAAGATGGACCCCTAATAAAAAATTGACTTTTTATTCGTCTAAAAAATGAAGAAGAATCTCGGAAACAAGATCAAAAATATGAAGTCTTGGCTATTTCTAACAACAAAAATTATTTCAACGCAGATAAGAAGTCGTCTGTAAATCATTAAAGAATTTAAAATCACAATATAATTAGGTTTTTTCTTTACCCACCTCCCTATGGGGGCCACCCCCAGCGAAAAACCTCACTTTACCCTTGCTTCGGAAATGCATTTCCGAAATATTTTTTTTCTAAATTTTTCCAGACTTCGGAAGTGCATTTACGAAAAAATTCCAAAAATTAAGATTTTGATTAATTCGGAGATGCATCTCCGAAAAAATAAAAAAAAATCTAAAAATCCCAAAAATTAATTTTAGGATATTAATTAATTCATATATCATAAATTTGATATAATTTATGAGTAATGAATAATAATAATTATATATTTTGATATAATTTATGAGTTATGAATAATAATTATTATATATTTCTATTCTGATTCATATTTTAAAATTTAAAATCATTTTAATTAAAAAATTAAAATAATTTCACTTACTAAATGAGTTATAATTTTTTATTTATATATTTATAATAATTATTATATATTTATAAAAAAAATTAAAAAAATAAGTGTTTTAATTTATATATTTATATAATAGTTATATTAATTATTATATATTTATAAAAATTATTATATATTTATATAATAATTATTATAAATATATTCATATATTTATATAATAATTATAAAAATTAAAAAAATGAGTGTTTTAATTTATAATAATTATTATATATTTATATATTTATATATTTCACTTACAAAATTAATAATTATTATTATATATTTATATATTTCTATTCTGATTCAAAATTAAAAATGAGTTATAATTTTTTATTTAGTTTAAAAAAATTAAAAAAAGATTTTGTCTTAATTTTATTTAATGAATAAATTTTATATTTAATTCTATATAATTCAAAATTTACTTATGAAATTAAAATGTTTTTGATTTATATAAGTTAGTAAAATAATTTTTAACTTTAAAATTGTTTAGGAAATTTTGATTCACCTTCATTTTATTGATTCACCTTTATTTTATACCTATTAATTGTATTGATTCACCTTGATTTTAATTTTTTTAATAATTATTGAATTTTTTCGGAAGTGTATATCCGAAACATTCCAAGACCAATTTGGTCTTGGAATATTTCGGATATGCATCTCCGAAGACACCCATCTCCAAAAGGGGTGTTTTCGGAAATGCATCTCCGAAAAAAAAAAAACGTTTCAGAAATGCATTTCCGAAGTAAGGGTATTTTGGGTTTTTCACGACCAAGAAAATAGGGAGGTGGGTAAAGAAATTCTCTATAATTAACTAAATTAAAAATGAGAATCTATTAAAGGCAAAGCAGAAATGATAATTAATTTGATTTCATCATAAAAATTTGATAATATATAAGTTAATTGTATGATAAATTATTAAAATATTTAATTATAACATATAATAATCTCTAAAATTTATACTTAAAATAAATTAAGATAAAATTATAAGAGTTCGAATAAATAATTATCGAGAATAAAATTTGATTTAAAATATCATTATAAATTTTAATTGATTACATATAAATTATTTTATGATTAAAATTTAAAAAATACTAATTTTCATAATAATTATATTAGAAATCTATTGAAAAATACTAATTGTCATGTATAATTAACTAAGTTTGCCTTTTTTTTTTAAATGATACTGTATCAAAGAACGACAATTTAATTTACATTTAGTGTTCCTGGTAAAAAGCAATACGTACTGAAGTGGCAATAATTGAACAATTGGAAGATAATAAGTCTCGAACCTGAGACATTAAGGTTGCAAAAATATCATTAAGCCGCTGGACTACATACATTAATTCGTTTTGTGATTTCGCTAAAATTATATAACATATTTTTTCAGTATAATAATTTCTTAATAATTTCAAAAATTGAGGCCCTCATATTTGTGAGGCCCTGGGCTATGGGCCTGCTTGCCCTGGCCCAGGGCCGGCCCTGCAAATAGAGTGTTCCGTAGATGTACCTACGGAACAGTCTGCTATATTTTCAAATCATGTTCATTCAACTCTAAAACTCAATTTTTATTACAAAAATGTAAAATTAAAGTAATGCATTTTAAAGGCAATAGTAAATGATAGACAAAAAAATACATCGTATAAATAAAGTCGGTCATAATGTCGAATACATCATCAAAGTAACATACATAAATGAAATAGAAATATAGATATAAAAAAACCACAGGCATCACTATTGTGTGTGTCGGACAACATCTTGTGCCTCTCCTCTGCCTCTGACCCCGCCTC
This sequence comes from Vicia villosa, assembly GCF_029867415.1. Classification (NCBI taxonomy): domain Eukaryota; kingdom Viridiplantae; phylum Streptophyta; class Magnoliopsida; order Fabales; family Fabaceae; genus Vicia; species Vicia villosa. Next base: position 139,699,359 of record NC_081180.1, on the reverse strand, counting down.
TACGTCCATCACGCCCTCTGATGGCTCTGCCTCTAGCATCAAGTGCCCCACCAGTCTTGGCACGATGTCTACGGTACATAAATGCCTCATCTTCCAGCCTAATCATAACATCCACCACACGTCTTTGCTCAGACCCCTCAAAGAATAAACCATCTGCAATGGCTCCCAAGCCTGTGTCAGCTATCTAAAGACACCGAGGAAGAAGATTCTGTGTGTGGTCAAACTCAGCCTGATGAGTCCGCAGAATCTCTTCCTGGGTTGGTCTAGGAGGATCTCCAGCTGCAGCGAGAAACATGTACGAGTGCGACATTCTGTAGTACCACGTAATGTACCCCTCGACGCAGCTCCAATCGCTCTCTGCTCTCGTCGCCCGAGCCTCCTCAGGAACCATGTGATGCTCCCAGTCTACAAAGACCTCATCTAACTGCCGATGGGTCACGGCGATAGGAGCGGAGATAGTATGGTCGTGTCGTGCATAGTCAAACTGACGCATGACGCGCTCTAGGGCCAACCATCTAGAATATAGTGATATCTCATCAAACGGAACTGTCTCACAGTGCTCAGCATAGCAGTCATAATGTACGTCATCGGCAGCCGTGCTATCAAGTCCGCGCCTGTAAGGATCTGACACCTGGTTCCCTCTGAAGGAGCTGAATGTACTGGCACGTGGCATGAGCTCAGTGTAGGCAGGCACCTCTCCCCATCCAATAATGTATGGGAAATGCTGTAGTATCCAAGCCTAAAAAAACACGGTTATTTTAATGTACAATCACAAATATATAATAAGTAGGAATGGTATAACATTGTTACCACCAAAAGGGTACAACTGCCTACCACTGTCCTTGCCTTCCATAGGTATCCCTCTCCGAGTCTGTAGTAGTTGTATGCTAGTACAATCGCTCCCCAATTGTACTCATGGATACATGTTGTATGCAATAAGTACGTCAGGTAGATGAACTCTGTGTATGACAAGCTCGTGTCCACAAAGAGATGAGTTCCTATCAAATATAGGAAGTAACATCTCAGCGCCCGCTCTCTGTGTACATCTTCCTCTACCTCGTCACCAACAACCTCTTGTGTCGCAAGAAGGTCGACATGATATCTTTGCTGCAAGAAGGCAAACCTGACGTGGGCCCCGCGGGTCCTCTCCACCTCCTCAAGTGCGTCATCAGGATTAGCCCCTAGCTCATCAATCAATGTCTCCATTGCTTCCTTTTTCGTCAGCCTACCGTGACCAAGGAGGGTACCTCTGATAGGTAGATGTAAGAGGCATGCCACATCATCAAGAATGATGGTAATCTCACCGTGAAGAAGATGAAATAAGGAAGTCTCCGGATGCCATCTCTTCGCAAATGCCATTAGCAGCCCGTTAAGGATCGTCCCGTAGCCCACCTGACAGAGGTCCCTCGGGCTAGAAGCTGTTAGTACATCCTGGAAACACGGCTGGTCAGGCTGCGCGAGAGCGGAAATCTTCCATCCGTGGTAATAGAACCTCTGGGGATCCCTCTCCTGAAATTTTAAGAAAAACACAGTTATTAATAAGCAAATTCAGAAACTAAATAAAAAAAGTAATAAGTAATAACCAAAGAAAATTTACCGCTCCCTCCCAGATACACATGGCTGCATGATCTGCATACCCTATTAACAAGGATGCTTCTATAGGGCCCCCCCGAGTACCAGACAGGCTCCAGCACCAGATTATCCTCGTGCAACTCTGAAGGTGGAAGAACAAATCCTGCATCGACCGTCACTGGCATAGGCACAGGAGTAGAAGTAGAAGTACTAAAACGACAACGTCTGTGGGGGGTGGCATTTGTGAGGAACCCTCAGCATCATCTCGAGGCCTCTGTGGTGTAGTAGTAGATGAGAAGGCCCCCAAGTGGGACAGACGTAGAAAGCCCCTCAACTGGGACAGATGGAGAAGCCCCGACTTGAGCGTGTATCATGTGCATCTACAACAACGTCAGCTCAACCAGTGACCACAGATGCGTGTTGTGCAGTCCTCCCACGTATATCCATATCCGGGGTGTGGGCCATAATGTTTGGACTGTGATACAAATAACATCGAGTTAGATATTATGTATTTATATATAAACAAGAAAAGAAAAAAATTATCTTCCATAGATGCATCTATGGAAGTATCTTGGTTTCAAAAAACTATGGTGCTTCCGTAGATTCATCGACGAAATGCCATAATGTTCATCTCTTCAGTAGATGCATCTACAGAAGGTTGTGAAACTCACAAACTCAACAATGGCGTAAGACCACTGTTCAATCACTCAAAAACTTTATTTTTGTGGCTTGATTATCCGTTTTACACATGAAACAACACCTACATTATCTCTAAACTATATTTCTATAAATATCAAATCATTTCTACACCTAAATATTGAATTCTAACTCAATTTTACAGATACTAAAAAATAACTCTAAAATTTGAAAACTTACCGATTAAATAGAGTTCTGAACTTGATGGAATATGTTGATAGTTGATGTTGACAATGTCGACCGAAGTCGGGAGAAAGAAATTCACTATTGAGGAAGTTTAATTTTTGGGGTTGAGAGAGTAGTTGAGAGAGTATGAGTTGAAGAAGAGAAATGTGAAGAATGAGGGAGGGGAAAGGTCTGATGCGATTTAAACGTCAATTGCTTTCGTAGATGCATCTACGGAATCTTTCGTATGTGCATATACGGAACAAAACAACGTTTAACAAAAAATGGTGCTTCCGGAGATGCATCTACGAAAGCTGGAGAACAGTTTTGCCAATTCGCAGGTGGGTGAGTGATCCATGGGGTATAGTTAAAAATTTTCCTTCATTATCGTGAATGAAACAGTGAGGCGTTGTGTGATTGATTTTGGTTCTTGTATTCGTGTTGAATCTTGAACAAAATCGAAATAAAATCACATTTTCTGATTCAGAGGGATTGGGAATACTGTGTTGATGAGATTTGAGTGACTTGCACAAGGTTAAATTGAGTGGAAGTAATTTGAACACAAAACTTCAGGTGCTTGATGGAAAGAACTGGAATAGGTGATTATTCAAATGCGTGTGTTGTTCGGTGCTCAAGATGTTCTTGAGCTTGTTACCAAAGGTTTTGTTCCGGATGTAGCAGATGTGACGGAGGAACAAACTGATGCACAGAGAAATTCTCAGCGTGAATTGAGGAAGAAAGATCATAAGGTATTGTTCTACATCCATCAGTGTGTGGATGTGAATGTGTTTGAGAAAATCGCTAATTCGACGACAGCGAAGGCTGCATGGGATACACTGGTTAGGTGTTACGGTGATGACGCATCAGTGAAGAAGTTCAAGCTTCAGTCCCTGTGAAAGCAGTATGAGAATCTCAACTTAAAGGATAACGAGAAGTTTTCTAAGTACATATCCAGAGTGATTGTGGTCACTAATGAGATGAAAGCTTGTGGAGAAACCCTTGCTGAACAGGTAATCATGGAGAAGATATTGAGGTCTCTTACTCCTCAATTTGATTACATTGTTGTAGCAATTGAACATTCTAAATATCTGGACACCATGAGAATAAAAGATTTGCAAAGCAGTCTAGAGGCGCAAGAGTTGCGTTTGATTGAAAGAACTTCTAAGAGGGAAGTTGAGTAGGCTCTGAAAGCTTCTTTTGTTAAAAAGGACCAGAAACAGAAAAGACATGGTAGGTCTCAGAAGTCAGAAGTCTTTTATTCTAATGATGAGAAACATCAGAAGGGAAAGGAGAAATATGATAAGAGAATGGTTCAGTATTACTATTGCAATAGGTTTCACCACTTTGCTAAAGATTGTTAGTCAAACAAAGAAGAAGCTAAAATAGCCAGAGGAGATTCTGATGATGAACACATGCTATTAATGGCTTATGGATCTGATGAGGAACCTGTGAGTTTGTCGTTTTCTGACTCTGAAGGGGAAGAAGTTAACTCTGAATATGCTAAAGGAGGGTTTTTATATGATTCTGAATCAAAAGATGACTTTGAAGATTTTGAAGAAGAGTCAGAATCTGAGGTTTTTGAAGATGAGCCAGAGTCAGAAGATGACTCTGAAGCTGAAGACAAGTTAGAATTCGAAGGTGATTCTGAGTCTGAAGGAGAATCAGAAGATAAATCAAAACCTGAAGGTTCTGAAGATAAGTCAAAACTTGAAAGTTCTGAAGGTGAGTCAGAGTCTGAAGGTGACTCTGAGGAGGAAGAAGAAGGAGACTCTGAAGATGAGTCAGATGGTGAATTTGATTCTGATCTAGATTTTGACGATGGTCTAGAATCTGATGGTGATCATGCTTCTGGAAGGGAAAACTCTGAAGACGTAGTTTTTGGAGGAAAATCTTATGGAGATGATCATGTTTCTGGTGGTAACCATGACTCTAAAGGTGGAACTTTTGAAGGTAGTCCAGCCTTTGACGCTGGTCATGATGACAAAGTTAGGATTTGGTGGTAGATGGTTGAAATGGATAGACGCATTGATTTTTACTAGCAATATGTCTGTGTTGGTTAATGGAAGCCCTACGAAAGAGTTTAGAGTGGAAAGGGGCTTGAGGAAAGGAGATCTAATTTTGCCGTTTCTTTTAGTTATTATAGTGGAAGGATTAAAATGTCTAGTGAATAGAGCAGTGACGAATGGAGACTATGTAGGTTTCTTGATTAAAGGAACTTGTTTCATAGATGTTCTTCAATTTGCCGACGACACGCTTATGGTAGGGGATGGAAGTTGGTCTCACATTTGGGCAATTAAATCAGTTCTAAGGGGATTTGAGATGATATCAGGGTTAGGAATAAACTTTCACAAAAGTAAGCTAATCGGAGTAAACATAAGCAACAATTTTATGGATATGGCAACTAATTTCTTAGCATGTAGAAAGGAGGAAAAGGCTTTCACGTTCTTAGGTATTGGTGTTGGTAGCAACCCGAAGAGAGTGGAAACATGGAAACCTTTGATTTTGAAGATGAAAAAACGATTGGCTTCATGGAAAAGTAAGTTTCTTAGCATAGGAGGGAGACTAACGCTTATAAAATTGGTCTTGGGAAGTTCGGCAATCTTCACCTTATCATTTTACAAATCACCAAAGAAGGTGATAAAAGAGATGGAAAAAATTCAAAGCAATTTTTTATGGGGGGGGGGGAACGGAAGGAAAGAGGTGCATCCATTGGGCGAGATGGGATGAGGTGTGTCTTCCAAAGGAAAAAGGAGGTTTGGGAGTTAGAATAATCAAAGACTTTAACATGGCTTTATTAAACAAATGGAAATGGAGAATATTGGTGGAATCCGAATCCTTATGGCATGACTTATTAAAGGCGAGATACAGAGACATAAACTTAAGGGTGACATGTGGAGAAGGAAAATCTAAGGGTGTTGTTCATTGCTCTTCTTGGTGGACAGACTTACTGTCTATTGATAGGTTGATGGATTTCCCTTCGTATTGCAAGGTGAAGATGGGCAACAGGCATCAGACATCGTTTTAGCATACTGCCTGGACGTACCAGGGAGCGTTGCGAGAGGCTTTCCCTAACCTGTTTTCAGCTTCTATTTTGCAGGTGGTGTCTATACCGGCTATGGGAGGTTGGCGAGGCGGCCGGTGGTTGTGGTCGGACTTTGGCAATCCAGATGCCAACATTCCCAGCCAGCAAACAACATCAGATTTGCAGCTGTTACATATGGCCTTGGAGCAGCAACATCTGATCCAGCAGAGCAAAGACCAGGTTCGGTGGCTTGCAGAGAAACATGAGGCATATTCAGTAAAATCATGCGCAACTATCATGTGTAATGTACGTGTTCCGTTTGGACCGAAAGGAAGATTTGATATAGCTTTCAAAAAACTGTGGAAGATAGCAGTCCTCATAAAGATCAAAGTGTTTGGATGAAGATTATTCATAAACAAAATCCCGACGAGACAAGCGCTTACAAAAAGAGGTATTATGCCTTACTCTAACTCTTCATGTGTTTTCTGTGGCAACAACGAAGAATCTACCTTGCATAGCTTTCTGTCGTGCTCAGCCGCGGAACTAGTCTGGAGAGATGTGGCTGAATGGATGGGAGTGGAAGCTCATAAAAAAGAAAATTTCAAAGAGTCTTTTTTACACTGGTGCAGCGAAGGGAGTAACAATTTAGTTAGAAAAGGAAAAGAAGGAGTGGCTTGGATGGCTAATTGTTGGGTTATGTGGACGACTATAAACTGTATAGTTTTTAGGAAATATACGTGGAATGTTTCCGATATCGTGTGGAGCGTGAATGTTTTAGTTTGAAAGTGGTCTTTTGTCGGGAAAATTAGGCAACCCAATTGCAATTTTTATGAGTTTAGTAGAAATCCTAATTTTTACTTGTCCTAAATTGCAATTGGCGTGTAATTTTTGTTCCGGTCTCTTGACCGTGTAAACTTTGTTTGTGGTTTTTGAGAACTTCTTTGCTCTTATTGAATATATCTCTAGTTGTTAAAGAAAAAAATATGCATATCTAAAAGACATTTTGGAAATTTAAATTTCAGGAGTATTTTTCACCATATATGAGTGCAATGAGAAATTCTCTTAAAGCAATCAAATTATTATTATATGTTGTTATTAACGATGATACCATATTATATGATATAGATGTCAAAAAAGTGTATTTCTTAGTATGGTTATGTTTGTGAAGGTATTATTTTCCGAATTATGATGATGCCTCCTAAAAATATTTTGTATTTCATTTGTTTTTAAATTTATATTTATGCAACTTATTTTACATTTTAATTCATTAAAATATTAGTTTTAAATTTTTAGTTTTATTTAATTGAATTTATTATATAAAATTTATTATATGAATTTATTTTATAAGATTTTATTATATAAATTTTATTATATTTAAATATTAATTATATTAATTAATTAATTTATTATATATAAACACAATTATCTGCGTCTGTATTTAATTTTAAAAAAAAACATTAAAGGTTGCGACGTGAAACCAACGTCTCTACATTCTGACGTGGTTTCCACGTCGCTACTAAAGTCAAATTATAAGCCTGCCACACCTGCTCTGTGTGCAGGGACATGTTCTCCATGTAAGTTATTTGCGACGTTGAAATCATGTCGCTACCTTCTGACGTGATTTCCACGTCGCTATTGCTTTGCCACACGTGCTCCTACGACATAGGAATCCACGTCGCTATGTTTTGATTGTGACGTGATTTTAGGTGTTGCGACGTGTCTTCCACGTCGCTGAAGAGCATATTTTTTGTAGTGTAATAAAATCACTTATATATGTTATTGCCTCTCGCAACTAATCCCTCCCGCGGAGATAACATGTCATTTATTCAACTCATCATCATCATCAATTTGGACCATGACTACAAGATCGGTGAACCTAACTAATTTCCTATCCAAAATCTTTGTCATTATGTTCCCATTTGTCATTTTAACGGTAAAACATTGAAAATATTAGTGTCACAAGGCAAAGAGAGCTAATACAACTACACAACACATCAACATACCAAGCATGAAAGATGCCTTATCTCGCACAGTGACAATTAAACCCAACCGAATTAAATTATTGGTTTGGTATACCGTTTCGAAATCCAAATCATACCGAACCGTTAGAAGACAATTTTTTCCAAACCAAACCGTTTATCAAAAAACCGAACCGTTAAACTATTTTTCAATTTTTTTTTTAAATTTAATTTGTTTTAAGCATTGTTTATTTTCAGTTTTAATTTGGTTTGGGTTTAGTTTCTGTTCGATTCGATTTTAGTTATGGCTCAGTTTTAGAACTGTTTGCCCATAGTCACTAATCTAATATAACAATTCGATTATTTTAAATTACGATTCAGTTCGACAGTTCGATTCAATTCTTGAAATATTTTTAACTGCGCTATCAATTGGGATAAATGACATTTAAAATCAATAGTACCTAAAATTGAAGTGAGGGCCCTCACTTTGAGGTTCACATACAAATGCTAAAAAAACTCTGATGTAAAGCAATATTTCATGACACAAGTGAGAAATATATAATTATTAATTAGGAGTGGGAAGTTGAATAGTTGGATTTGAAAAAATAATTATTAAGAGAGGACTTGAAGCATCCATCTGAATTATATACGTAGAGGTCAATATAAAATATTAGTATCGGCATGCAAGTAGTTTAGTTAAAAAAGAAAACGTTGTCGATGTGAAGGCTATAAATAGGGGTTAAGGAAACCACACAAAACACAATCAAAACCATAGTAATACTACTACATTAGCAATGACAGTCATAAACTATAAAAAGCCTCTTGTTGTTGCCCGTAACCCATCAACCATGCCTGAGAATGATATTTTGGAGGTGATTTGTTCAACTCACGTGTATAGTGACACAAAGTTTGATGCTGAATCTCTGTTCAAGATTGCTAGGAACATCCTTACGTGTTCAACCAATGTGGTTGATAACGTTGTGCATGTATGTGTGTCATGATTTTTATTTTCAATTAGTAATTATAATTCTTTGATACCTATATATATATGCACTTGTTGTAATTATATATATTTGTTTGATTATTAATTACAGGGAAATCAAGCAAGTGAGGAGCAATTTTTTGATAACAACATTATGACCCCTGCTAGCTTCAAATCACCCTTGTGTATTTTGAAGAAAATTAATTCGGAGGTCTCTATTTTTTATATACTATTTCATTTTCAATATGAACTCATCATAATTAGTTAACATGGAATGGAAGTGTATAATTAATTGTATTGTATGAATATGATGGTGGCAGATGGCATGCAAGGGTCCAGGTGCAGAAATAGCATACGAAACAACACTAGCAATCTTAAGCAAGTTGTCAAACTATTCATGGATTTCAAAAGCAGTGCTTACTCTTTCTGCTTTTTCTATTGAATATGGAGAGTTCTGGCTATCACAATATCTTCCAGCACAACCACTTGCAAAGTCATTAGGCATAATCAAGCTAGTGCCTCAACTCACAAAACCTGAATCCCTCAAAAAACACATCACTGCAATTTCGGAACTCAACAATCTGGTCAAGAAAACTTTGAAATTGGTTGATATCATGCTTGAGTTGAAAAGACTCAACTCATGTCATGACATCAGGGAAGTGCCAGCTCTTGCACCGGCTTTGGAACAAATCCCAGTTGGTGTCTTTTGGGTTATCAACACCATTGTTGCAATTGTTACACAGATTGAATGTCTCACTACTGATTCGTAAGCATTAATATTATTATTATTGAAACCTAGCTTGTACATACATACATACATACATAATTATTAATTTAGCTGGTTACTACTAGTAATTAATATTTTATTTTCAGGGAAAAGAGGTCGGACTTATCTCATTCTGGTCAAGCGATTAACATAATAATCAACAATTTGGAGAAGCACCTGTTCCATTGCGATATACAGATTCGTAATAATTAGTTTTCCACCACACTTTAGTTATTTATATGTTTTTGTTTTGTCAACCCCAAATGTTAGTATTGACGGATTATTTTTTTAAAATTCCATCAGGTGAAGCTGAGTATAACAAGTTACTCAACAGACTCTTTCAAATCCCAACGGAAATTACCGAAGTACTTAAGGTGTTGTTTTTCTGGAAATTCATTCCAAAAGGACCCATCATCTATGATGGTTCTGAAGAAAAGCTGGTTAGTATATCTTTATAAATTGCTTAATAAGTATATATTTAGAATATGTTGAAATGATGATATATGTTTTGTAATTAAACGACAGGTTGAAATTGACGTGTTGAAGAAGAAGGATGTCCTTTTGTTGATTACAACCCTGGAAATCAACCAAGAAGACATCTCAATGTTGATTCTGATTCATGAATATATAAAGAAAAAAGGAAACCAACACGTGATTCTGTGGGTTCCCATTGTGGAGAAATGGGATGATAAGCTGATTGAAAAATTTGATTATTGGAAGTCCAAGATGCCTTGGTATGTGTTGCATCACTTTCAACCTATAACAGGCATCAAATACATAAGGAAGGAATTGCATTTCAAGCAGAAGCCTCTGGTTGTTGTGTTGAGCCCACAAGGAAAGATTCTACATCAAAATGCTTATCATATGATTCAAGTTTGGGGAATAAGAGGCTTCCCTTTCTCTAAATGCAAACAAGATACAATGAAGCCAACATCAGTGTGGGACTTTGTTGATACTCTGGTGGTTGACATTACAATAGATATTAAATGGGTATGTATTTTTTTTATACTATCCATGTGTACTAGTAAATAGTATAAATATATCTTATATGACTAATAAATTTCATGTTTCCTTTGAAAAATGAAGGAGGAGGAAAAGTCTGTCATCATTTATGGAGGTAAAAATACTAAATGGACTGAAAAAATTAGTGAGTATGAAACCACTATTAAGGAAACAAATACTTCAATTGAGGTGTTTTCCTTGGAGAGCCAAGAGAAAACTATGGTTACCAAATTTTGGAAAAAGGTAGAGAGTTTGGTTGTCATCAAAATGCACGAGGAACCAAGTGATGTAAAACTACAGGTTGAGAAGTTGCTTTCTTACAAGAATGAGACTGGGTGGGCAGTTGTAATCAAAGGCAATAATGTGAGTGTTGTTGGTCATGAGACTACAATTTCCAAAACAATTGATGAAATTAAAACATGGAGGGATTCAGCGGTGAATGATGGCTTTAATACCGCATTTACAAAATACCATCAAGAGGTTGCTGTTGCTGCAACAAAGGAGTATATTTGCTCTAACCTTGAGATTTATAATTTTGGCCGAAAAAACCCAGACACTATTAGGTGTCCACATTGTGACGAGATAATGGAAATGGTTATTACCTATAAGTGTTCTCGTGATAAGAATCTCCCCATCGACGAGGTTTAGCAAGCTTCGTGGGTCTTTAGCATTGCAGAGTGCTATGTATTATTATTATGCTTGTTTTGTTGTATTTTCTTCCATGTTTTCTTTATGCTTGTTTCATCAATTTTTATGTAATCTAGCCATGATGAGTTATGCATAATGGTTTATCCTAGTAAGATTAGTATGCAATTAGAATAAGGCTATTTGTTCACTTGTTTTATTGTTATTTTTTTGTATGAATAAAGTGTTAATCAAGGCATGTGCGTTCTACATTTCAGATGTTCAAACCATCTAAATCTATTATACTCCATCTTTTTTTATTATAGGTGTTACCACAATACTCTCTTTAATATTGTCATTTATAATCGTATATTGCCTAGTCTTTACATTCAACGCAACATCTTCATCTCTATTACACTTACTTTATTCTCGTGTTGATTTTCTAACAAACAACTGAAAATATGTAAATTATGCATTTTGCTCTTAATCATAAGATTACTATTGTTTAGAAGTAAGTTACTTTGAAGATTAAAGTTATCTCTTTTAACAAAGGAAACTATAACAAATATAACTAAAACTTCAAACTAAAGGGTTAATCATAAGTAACTATTTCTATTGTAACTCTTCGTCGCTCTCTATGTCATATAAGTTATCATCTAAGAATATTTGATCATTAAATATGTAAATCTTGAACAATATAAAAATAAAGTATTCATTATAATCACTACAACAAATAATACATTCTCAAATTAATAATTGATTTGATATAACTGTTATTTATACACAACAATCATAATCGATATTATTACCTTTTACTATAATACAATTGCAAATTAACATATGGGTGTACTAAACTAAAAACACATCTATATAGATTACAATTACTTTCAAGAAGTTAACGGTAATCGTGATGATTGATGTATCAAAGGATCATATATTTTTAAAAATGGTTATGCTAGATGAAAAGATATACAATATAACTTTTTTATCTAATATTTTTTTATTTATAATAGACATGTTATTTTATCTTATATATATATATATATATATATATATATATATATATATATTATAATATTTTACTCAAAAATTATAATAATTCTTAAAATTTAGAAAAATTTGATTTTGTCAAAAATAATAATTATACAGAATATTAAATTATTGTCATGTCATTTACACAGGAAACACCCATGCATGCGGCAATTAGACATGAGCTCATACCCATTTTTAAAAGTCTTATACAAGAAGGAAATATATATATCTCATAAAAAATTTGAAAATATCATCGGCAAATGATATTTACGAACCAATAAAAGGAACAAAAAAGTCATGGTTTCTTACAACAACTACGGTAACAAAAATACAAGATTCAGATATTCTCATTCAACATCATTACTTTGACTTTGCTTCATCTGAATTACTATCAGAAAGATTAGGCGACAAAAAAAAAATCTATCTGATGAGTATTCCTTAACAAATTAAATAAATTAAATTAAAATAGCATGATAATATTTGTGGTTTCTTTTCAGATATCATTGGAACACTACACGCTATCGATCGTGATGAAGAAATCTATGTCAATGGAAAACCGAAAAAATCTTTAGATTGGAACTTTAAATGAATTTATAATATATTTTCATAAATAACTTTTTTATATAAAATATTGATTTACTTGCATAATCTCGTGTATACAATTTAAATTAATTATATTGTCAAGGATAGTTTGCATTTATCTTTATATTTTGAAAGAATTTTTTTATTTTAAATAATCCATAATTTCTTCTTGTATCTGTAATTGAAATATCATATTAATTAGTGTGTCTTTTGAATTCATCTTAATTTTTTCAATAATGGATAATTAATTATTATAGTAGTTACTTGTTATTAAAGTTATAAATTATAATTTAAATATATTATTTCAAAAATTCCTATTTTACTAAAAAATATTCTATTCTAATATATTAATTGAAATTATTGTCCTTCTAATTATTATTATAGATTAGAATACTTTTTAAAATATATAAATAAATATACTTTTCACCGTGCAACGCGCAGCTCAAAGTCTAGTTACTATTGTTTAGGAGTAAGTCACTTTGAAGACTAAAGTTTTCTCTTTTAACAAAGGAAACTAAAACAAATATAACTAAAACCTCAAACTAAAGGTTTAATCATAAGTAACTACTTCTATCGTAACTCTTCGTCGCTCTCTATGTTGCATTCGCAAAATTATATCTAGAAGAATACATTTTCAAATAACTTACAATACATTCAGATCTAATGACTCTCATAAATCTCAAGAAAACAAGTTGTCCATTTTAGACACATGTCATATAAGTTATCATCTAAGAATATTTGATCATTAAATATCTAAATCTTGAACAATACAAAAATAAAGTATTCATTATAATCACTACAACAAATAATACATACTCTGACGAAGCTTTCACCACCGTTATAAAAAGCCCCATTCGTGAAAAATTAAAGTGTCAACGCCACGGTTGTAATTCCCAACTTTGGTGAAAAATTAAACTTCCCCACAGTTGTAATTTCCCAACTTTGGTGAAAAATTAAACCAGACAGTTCAAGTGTTGGCGCTAGCAAGTTTATGATTTATTTATCATTAAAGAAGAACCTTTCTTTTTTATTTTATTTTTAAGTTAAAACCAAACCATTATTGCTCACGGTTGAATTTTGCAACCGTGGTGAAATGTTAGACTCTTTTGTTTTAAAAAATTGTTAAAAATCTGGCGCATTGGGAAAATGTTTTGCTGTTATTCAAAAAACAAAGGAATTACTTGTTTCTTCAGTTTTCTCTTACGAATACCACATTCAGCTCTTACAAATAAAATATTAGAGTCCTAACGAAATTTATCATCTCCAATAACGACTCTGGCACTAAACCTGAATATGAAAACATCACATCATCTCCATATCTTCACCATCGTATCTTCTTCAACTGGTTATTTAACAAACGAGACCAGACTCTCGCATCTTCTCCACCTTGTTTGAAGCAAGGAAATTCGAATAAGGAACTTGAACGGTATTTGTAAGAAGAAAAGAAGAAACTCAAACATTTTTGATACGTAAAATATCTCCACCATGTATGTAACAGTTATGTTGTTGGGGTCGTTGAGATATGTTAGGTTTTATGTTGTTGATGTTGTTGTTAAGATCCTAAACCCTAAAGATTTATTTGTTGTTGTTGTTGTTTTTGTTGGAATTAGACTCTCAAACCTTTGAGTAATTCCTTATCGTTAAAGATGACAATGAAGAAAATAAGAACAAAAGTAGGATTAGGGTTTGCGGAAATTAAAAGAGAAGAAGAAAGTATTTTCTGCATAGTTTTTCTCTGCCCACAATCTGTGGAAATTCTGTTATTCACTTGCAAGTGCAACTTCTGTGAATACAGGTTAATGACTTGATTACAAATAATGAGGGTTACTCCCTATTTATAGATTTAGGTTAGCTTTCTCCCTAAGCCAAAGCCCAAAACTATAAAAGCCCAAAATATCTATTTTGGAACTAAATCAAATCTAATATATTTTAAATCTAAATCAAATCTATCTAGATCTAAAACAAATTTATGTGTACCAAACTGTTACACACTATTTGTGTAATAAACTGTTACACACTTCGACACAAAATAAAATCTTTTCGACACAAGGAATTATAATTTAACACACCACCTAATTCATTGTGTCTAAGATATCTATGTTCATCATAGCTCTTAGTCTTTTGAACATTTTGACTTGCAATCTGATTTTCTGTTCTGCAGTGTTCCAACTTCATCTTCTGTTGTGACCATCAGCAACATCTCTTCTTCTTCTTCTTCTTCTTGTTTTGCAAAATTTGCGTCACTTTTTGATTCTTATTCTTTTCGGCACACTTTGTAGAATAGTGACCATACTTCTGACAATTAAAACATTGTATGTGACTTTTATCAGGCTTTCGACCACCACCTCTTCCTGTACCTGCAGCACCATGTAACACCCGGAATTTAATTATTTATTTAATTAAATTGTATAATGAATTAATTGTTGGAATTAGTCGAAGTTAGAATTTTTGGCATTTTTATAAGGGCCGTAATTGGAATTATATGTTGTTTTGAGCGGTTAAATTGATGGTCGAGAAATTAGTCGGTTTAATCGGAGAATAATATTAGAAATAATATTACTATAGAGGACTATGATTTATTTAAGTTTGTTTGGTGGTGGGTGGTATGAAGAAATGTGGAGGTGTAATATTAAGCCCAAGAGTATTATTGGAATAATTGTAATTATTATTATTATTTGATTTATTTAATTAAAAGAATAAATAATGGAATTAAGGGTTTGTAAGTTGGTTGCAATTTAGATCGTGAAAACAATTTCAGAAAAAGAGGAACAAGGGTTTTGGAAGTTTTGGGAAAACAGATCGTGGAAGAAAAATTGCAGACCAGGAGGAATGAGAGTTTGACGGGAAGAAGATTGAACGGTGGCAAAGGCTTGCACTCCATCAGATTTTTAGAGGCAATCTGCAAACCATAAGGTAAGGGTGAGGTTCAATCTCTATAACCGGGTATATGATAGACCGTATGTGGGATTAGGGTGTACTAATTATGCCATGGATTATTTATTGTGATTTTGTTGTGTTGATTCTATGAAATTAGTTGATTCTGATAAATTATTGTCTATGCGATTTGTCGTTTCTCTGTAAATTGAAGTTGTTGTCCTGCGAAAAATTATGTTGTTCATATATAATATATAGATAATTACGGTATACTTATTTTCCATCTATGTATAGAATTAATTTATTATCATACATAGATTTATACTGTAGCGTCATATATATGTTTTGAAACTAATAAAACCATACAATTTTGATAGTGTCTCTATGTTAGTAAAACAACCTATGTCTTAGTAAGATAAGCAATTTTTAGATATATTAATTTTACTTCGGTACCGTAAGATAAACAATTGTTAGATATATTTTGTTTTGGTACTGTAGCGAGATGTTCATCCAATTTTGTTATATATTGTAGCATACTAGCATCAGTTCTTTTAATTACCATGTATATACTGCATATTTCGTTCTTAGGTGTATATATAATAATAATAATAATAATAATAATAATAATAATAATAATAATAATAATAATAATAATAATAATAATAATAATAATAATAATAATAATAATAATAATTGTGAGATTTGAGTTAAAGATAAGAGTTAATTTAAATTAATTTTCAATCCTGTTAGAGTTGTCAATAGGGTTGTTAGAGTTACTTTGGAATTGTTTAGAGTTAAATCTGATAAGTTATAAAGATTAAAATTGAAGATATTTGATCCTTTAAAGTTGTTTTATTATTACTTGAGTCAGACCATTAGCCAATTATGTTCATAAGAGTTACCCTTATAGGTAAGAGTTGTCAGTAGAGTATCTTTGGGCACTTTAGAACTGTAGGGATTATTGTAGAGTTGTTTAGAGTTCCTTGGAAAACTCTGTCGAGTGATAATTATATATCGTTATAACTTTTTACAAGTTAATAATGTAGAATGAATTAATAAAAATGTTTATAGAGATGTTTTGAACTTATAAAAATATGGATTTGCCGGTGAAGTGGAACTATGATGATTTGTCCCGGTTTATGTACATTATTAAGCTGTAGGCATTATAACCCATGTTTATCAAATTGAATTGTTTTTTTATATGTTGTTATTGTTGAGTTGTTGTTATTATAACTTGTTGTCGATACGTTGATGAAGTCCTAGGCCTATGGCCGATGTTGAATAAGTTGAATCGTCCCGAATTATGGACATGTTTAAGTTGTAGGTCGAATGATCAGTGTTGAGTTAAGTTGATGCAATTGATGCATATTTAAGTTGTTGTTGCATTGTGGTGTATATGTTGTTGAAGTTGAGGTCGCATGGCATACATTGCATGATTAAGTTGGCCTTGATGGCACCACGTTGAAAGTTGAAGGCTTATGCCTTGGCCTTAATGGCACCACGTTGAAGGCTTATGCCTTGTTAATGCCTCAATAAACTGGCATTTGTTTAAGTTGGGAGTTCTGCTCCAAATGGTACCACATGCATTTGCATAGTTTAGTCGCATATTGAGTCGCATGTTAAAGTTATTGTTATTATTCGTTGTTTATTGATTTTCGTTGTGTTGTTGTTGTGAGCTGTTGTTGCCATAAGTTGTTATTGTTGGGAGATGTTTTTGTTATAAGTTGTTGTTGTTATTTATAGTTGCTGACATGAAGTGGTGAAGTTGTATGATTTTGATCTAATATACTGTTTATCATACGCCTATTTATATTGATTCGATATCTCACCCCTTCTGAATGATGTTTCCCTACCATGGGAAATGGACAGGTACTCAAGATAGCGGTGGAAGTTTGAAGTGATTTTAAGAAGCCTTTAGTTGTTGTTAGTCGAGTTGGTGTCTTGCTCTGATACGTAGCACTCGGGATGAGATTATGATTGTATTTGTTGTTCTCTTGTTGTTGTATTATTATTATTATTATTATAGCTGTTGAAATCCAAGTTGAATAATAAGAATTAACTACTGTTGTTTTAAGTTGTTTTTAAGTTGAATAAAAGTTAACGAATAAAGTTGTGAATGAATTATAATTTTAAAGTTGTAGATGCCGAATGCTATGTATCAAAGATAAATGAAATACATGACGTTTGTTGTTTTGTGTTGAAATGTGACATCCTGTTTTATTGTTTGAAATTTTGGCACTCTGATTTTATTATAATTACCGGGTAGAAAATGGGGTGTTACATTAGTGGTATCAGAGCCATACCTCTCCCAGTACGATGTGGTTCGAGGACGAACCATGCGGAAGCTGGTGGGCATGTAACACCCGAGGCCGAAGAAGGCGAGGGGTGGTTGCACCGCATGGAACACCTGAGGCCAATGGGGGCTAGGGTGGTCGCCACATCGGAATGAGAGGGATCCGGAGGCTGTGCAGGGATGAGAATGCATGGTTGAAAGATGTCTTATAAGGATTGATAGGTACTACCTATACCAACAAGATGCATCTTCTTTTCGGGAGCCCGTTCAATAAGAACTCCACAGTTAAGCGTGCTTGACTTGGAGTAGTATTGGGATGGGTGACCTTCTGGGAAGTTTCCTTGAAAGCGTGCGAGTGAGGTCAAAACATGCTGAAAAGACTCGTGTTGGTTTGTGGGGTCAGTCGATCATCCCGAAAGCAGTCTGGGGCGTTACAAATGGTATCAGAGCAGGTCGGTCCGTCCGGCCAGAGTTGTCTAACGTTGTTTATTCCTCTGTACGCGACAAGTGTGTGAAACACTGTCGGTACTTGTTGCTTTCTAGTTGTTGCAGGTATTAGTTTGAGCGAAGTGGGGGAGAAGCTTTGCTTCTCGAACGTGTTTTAGTTGGAAGTTGCAGAGAGGATTGTTGTTTCGAAAACTGAAGTCGCCGAAAGAATTTGCCTCTCGAGTTATAAAAAATTTGGGAACGAGGAGTGGTGTTAAGGACTGTTTGAAAAGTGATTAAGTTGAAAAGAATGAGTTTTGGAGCGAAATTTCCGTAAGCAAAACGCAGGAAAATTTCTGAATCGTTATGAAACTTCAAAAATTCATAACTATAGTTCTGGACGTCCGATTTGAGTTCCGTTTGAAGCATTGGAAAGCTAACGAGATGAACTTTCTTATTAAAATAGTGGCAGCAGCTGTAAAAAAAATTATTGGTGGCAGGATGATGTTGGAAAGAAATGAAGTTGGCGGTTTGAGTAGTTATCGTGTAAACTGTTGACGAAGGAACAATGATTAAGTGTTGGATTATTGTAGACCTTGTTATGGATTATTAGTAAGTGATTATAAGAGTTGTTGCAGCTATTAGAAGTGCAAAGAGCATAACTTCAAGAATGAGGAGTGCTGACGATGATAGCGTTAAGGAATGTTGTTATGATATTATAACAGGATGTGTGGTAGTATGAAGTTGTAAGATGTCGGTGTTAGCAGGTTCATATGGTTTTGTAAGATATTGAATTATGATGCTTTTGATGGTGTAGGTAGAGACGTTGTTGTAGTTGGTAATGATGGTTATACTCCATTATAATTGTCGGCTATCTATTGACAAATTGAGGACTTGATCACCCTTAATCTCTTGTTAATAGTAGACGGAAATTGTATTTGGATGTTATAGACTTATCTTGCTATCTCGATGGTGCGTAGAGTGGTGAATGTTGAGGGAAGTATGAAGCTTGGTCGAAGCTTGTGAATCATATAAGTTGATAGAAACTCTAATAGGACGGTGAATTAAGATGGAGGATCAGAGTCGCGCGGCTAAAGCGTGATGTGCCAGAGTGTTGTGTTTTCTTTTGAATGGTGCCGATTGTAATAGGATGACCTTGTAAGTGTTAGTTGATGATGAGTGGTGTGGCTATTAGTCGAGTTATGCTATTCCGTTGGAATTATAATAATTTAGCCGTTGTTGCAGTAATGTTATTGTTGGTTACCGTAAGTGATGAGTAATACTCGGAGATATTATGAAGTTGATTAAGTTGGTTACCTTGGCGTTATTATGTGATTGACCTGACAGGATGATGATGTGGGATTGTATAACCGAGTATAAGTATAATATGGTTGATTGCTACTTAAAAAGTTGATACGTCTGATGAGTTACTAACGGTTAGGCCGCGAAGTACTAGCATGCATGTATTGGATTTGAATATTGTTGAGTTGTTATTACTACACAAGAGTAGTAGTCGAGGTGTTGCCAAACGCAACTGAGGATCAAAGACTAGATATGGTATGAAGTTGAGGTTGGAGTTGGTGGATAGAATTTTCGAGGACGAAAATATTCTAAGTGGGGGAGAGTTGTAACACCCGGAATTTAATTATTTATTTAATTAAATTGTATAATGAATTAATTGTTGGAATTAGTCGAAGTTAGAATTTTTGGCATTTTTATAAGGGCCGTAATTGGAATTATATGTTGTTTTGAGCGGTTAAATTGATGGTCGAGAAATTAGTCGGTTTAATCGGAGAATAATATTAGAAATAATATTACTATAGAGGACTATGATTTATTTAAGTTTGTTTGGTGGTGGGTGGTATGAAGAAATGTGGAGGTGTAATATTAAGCCCAAGAGTATTATTGGAATAATTGTAATTATTATTATTATTTGATTTATTTAATTAAAAGAATAAATAATGGAATTAAGGGTTTGTAAGTTGGTTGCAATTTAGATCGTGAAAACAATTTCAGAAAAAGAGGAACAAGGGTTTTGGAAGTTTTGGGAAAACAGATCGTGGAAGAAAAATTGCAGACCAGGAGGAATGAGAGTTTGACGGGAAGAAGATTGAACGGTGGCAAAGGCTTGCACTCCATCAGATTTTTAGAGGCAATCTGCAAACCATAAGGTAAGGGTGAGGTTCAATCTCTATAACCGGGTATATGATAGACCGTATGTGGGATTAGGGTGTACTAATTATGCCATGGATTATTTATTGTGATTTTGTTGTGTTGATTCTATGAAATTAGTTGATTCTGATAAATTATTGTCTATGCGATTTGTCGTTTCTCTGTAAATTGAAGTTGTTGTCCTGCGAAAAATTATGTTGTTCATATATAATATATAGATAATTACGGTATACTTATTTTCCATCTATGTATAGAATTAATTTATTATCATACATAGATTTATACTGTAGCGTCATATATATGTTTTGAAACTAATAAAACCATACAATTTTGATAGTGTCTCTATGTTAGTAAAACAACCTATGTCTTAGTAAGATAAGCAATTTTTAGATATATTAATTTTACTTCGGTACCGTAAGATAAACAATTGTTAGATATATTTTGTTTTGGTACTGTAGCGAGATGTTCATCCAATTTTGTTATATATTGTAGCATACTAGCATCAGTTCTTTTAATTACCATGTATATACTGCATATTTCGTTCTTAGGTGTATATATAATAATAATAATAATAATAATAATAATAATAATAATAATAATAATAATAATAATAATAATAATAATAATAATAATAATAATAATAATAATAATTGTGAGATTTGAGTTAAAGATAAGAGTTAATTTAAATTAATTTTCAATCCTGTTAGAGTTGTCAATAGGGTTGTTAGAGTTACTTTGGAATTGTTTAGAGTTAAATCTGATAAGTTATAAAGATTAAAATTGAAGATATTTGATCCTTTAAAGTTGTTTTATTATTACTTGAGTCAGACCATTAGCCAATTATGTTCATAAGAGTTACCCTTATAGGTAAGAGTTGTCAGTAGAGTATCTTTGGGCACTTTAGAACTGTAGGGATTATTGTAGAGTTGTTTAGAGTTCCTTGGAAAACTCTGTCGAGTGATAATTATATATCGTTATAACTTTTTACAAGTTAATAATGTAGAATGAATTAATAAAAATGTTTATAGAGATGTTTTGAACTTATAAAAATATGGATTTGCCGGTGAAGTGGAACTATGATGATTTGTCCCGGTTTATGTACATTATTAAGCTGTAGGCATTATAACCCATGTTTATCAAATTGAATTGTTTTTTTATATGTTGTTATTGTTGAGTTGTTGTTATTATAACTTGTTGTCGATACGTTGATGAAGTCCTAGGCCTATGGCCGATGTTGAATAAGTTGAATCGTCCCGAATTATGGACATGTTTAAGTTGTAGGTCGAATGATCAGTGTTGAGTTAAGTTGATGCAATTGATGCATATTTAAGTTGTTGTTGCATTGTGGTGTATATGTTGTTGAAGTTGAGGTCGCATGGCATACATTGCATGATTAAGTTGGCCTTGATGGCACCACGTTGAAAGTTGAAGGCTTATGCCTTGGCCTTAATGGCACCACGTTGAAGGCTTATGCCTTGTTAATGCCTCAATAAACTGGCATTTGTTTAAGTTGGGAGTTCTGCTCCAAATGGTACCACATGCATTTGCATAGTTTAGTCGCATATTGAGTCGCATGTTAAAGTTATTGTTATTATTCGTTGTTTATTGATTTTCGTTGTGTTGTTGTTGTGAGCTGTTGTTGCCATAAGTTGTTATTGTTGGGAGATGTTTTTGTTATAAGTTGTTGTTGTTATTTATAGTTGCTGACATGAAGTGGTGAAGTTGTATGATTTTGATCTAATATACTGTTTATCATACGCCTATTTATATTGATTCGATATCTCACCCCTTCTGAATGATGTTTCCCTACCATGGGAAATGGACAGGTACTCAAGATAGCGGTGGAAGTTTGAAGTGATTTTAAGAAGCCTTTAGTTGTTGTTAGTCGAGTTGGTGTCTTGCTCTGATACGTAGCACTCGGGATGAGATTATGATTGTATTTGTTGTTCTCTTGTTGTTGTATTATTATTATTATTATTATTATAGCTGTTGAAATCCAAGTTGAATAATAAGAATTAACTACTGTTGTTTTAAGTTGTTTTTAAGTTGAATAAAAGTTAACGAATAAAGTTGTGAATGAATTATAATTTTAAAGTTGTAGATGCCGAATGCTATGTATCAAAGATAAATGAAATACATGACGTTTGTTGTTTTGTGTTGAAATGTGACATCCTGTTTTATTGTTTGAAATTTTGGCACTCTGATTTTATTATAATTACCGGGTAGAAAATGGGGTGTTACACACCACCTCTTTGGTTGCTTTGGTATAAGGATTTTTTCTGATTCGACCAATTTCCTTCTTGCTGACTTCGACCAGTCAAATTGGTGTAGCCACCTCTACCTTTATTTTCATTCCAACTTCCTTTGCCTTTGTTTGCCGACTGAGCCTGTAAAGCCACATCACTCTTCGACTTGCTTGCTGCTCTTTCAACCATTCGTTGTTCATGAGATTCAAGCGTCCCTTGAAGCTCTTCTTTTGTCAATTTCGACAAATCTTTTGATTCCTCTATGGCTACCACGATGTGGTCGAACTTAGGGGACAACGACCTCAAGATCTTTGAAACAACAACTCTTGTTGTTAATACTTCTCCACACGTCTTAATTTGATTCACTAGTTTCGTAACCCTAGTGAAGAAATCAGTTACGCTTTCGCTATCTTCCATATGAAGCAATTCATATGTTCTCTTGTGAGTTTGTAACCTCACCTCTTTCACCTTTTCTGCACCTCCAAAAGATTTTTCAAGAATCTCCCAAGCTTCTTTTGAAGATTCTATATCACTAACCTTTTCAAAATTATCTGGACTCAGACATTGATGGATTATAAAGAGAGCTTTATAATCTTTCTTCTTCAATTCTTTATGTGAAGCCTTTTCTTCTTCCTTCGCACCTTCTGCAAGCAATTCTATCCCTTCTTTTACAAGATCCCAAAGATCTTGACAACAGAATACAACCTTCATCTGCTTGCACCAGTTCTCATAGTTATCTCCTTTCAGAATTGGTAGTGTTGCTAGAAAATTCCCATTCGGATGATTCATTGCCATCGCCATTCTTCTTGCCTTGAATTAATTAACTGGAGCTCTAGATACCAGATGTTGGCGCAACAATCGGGGGAGGGTCGAGTCGGGAGCATTGTTAATTTCCAGGACATTCCTTTGAGCAACACCTTTGTGGGAGACACACCACTTATCCACCTATATACCCGATTGTATATAGGCATGGGTGGTCTAGTTTTAAATGTTGTTTTAATAAACTTAGAGTATGTGAGTTCAATTATTCCCTTTAATCATAATAAAAACTGGTTTGAGAATGTATCGAATCTCAACCTGTTCTTCAAAAAATTAATAGCTAACCGCTGAGGTGCTTAACACATCATTTTAATATAATGAAGCAGAGATATCGTTAAGCGTCCTTGCACAAAAGTAAAGTCCGCCCTGTTAGCTGTTAAGAAGTGTGGTTGGCCCTAACTCAACCTTACAAAACTGGCTTGTAGGGTGAGGATTTCCCCCACTTATAAGGACATGTTCAGGTCATATATTTTCTGATGTGGGACTCTTAACATACCCCCTCATGCCCAGGACTAGGTAACTGGAGCGTAGAAATAAATGGTGGGTGGCCCGATTGCAGAAACCATAGAAGGTGGCTCACCGGATCTTAAACGAGGCTCTTGATACCATGTTAAGAAGTGTGGTTGGGCCTAACTCAACCCTTCAAAACCGACTTGTAGGGTGAAGATTGCCTCCACTTATAAGGACATGTTCAGGCCATATATTGTCCGATGTGGGACTCTTAACATTAACTAACGATTTTAATAATTTACAAAAAAAAATCATTATTATCAAAAAGGTCGATAAAAGATTTTTTTTTGAACAACACACAATAGAATCTAACTTGTCTTAACTACAACAGTTAAAAATATAAATTAAATAAAGACCAATTACAAAAAAGTAATAACGAAATAAACTCAAGCACAATAAAAAACATATCAAAATAAATAAACAATACATATCATTCTAATCCTATTTAAACACTAACTACTAAAAGAAACAAATAACAATTTACACAAGATAAGCCGTGATAACAATTAAACTACATTAATACATCACAGTGCATAAAATATCAACACCTGATTTTCTCACTGTTTACATCATATAGACTTTTATATTGACTGGTTTCTTAATAGTTAAATCCTAAATTTGTCACATGTGTACACTCATCAAATCCTTCCTTTTCTTAAAATCAACATCTATTTCTAAAGATAACATGTGAGCTAATGGATTGACAACTTAATAATTATTTTCATACCCCAATTTTTGAACTAAGATACCACCTCATATCATTTGCATATGCATCATTTGCATCTCTAACAAATTGCATAGCTTGTGTTTGCTACTTGTGCTCAGTAGGGTTTAATCAAGAAATTATTCATCAGTACAAGCAACAATCAATTAGGGTTTTGTTCTCCCTTCATCTCAAAGGAGCTATCTTCATCAACAATCAACATTTGGTCCTCAAAAATCCATTTCAACAAGCTCAAAGGCTCTGAATCGATCAGATTAGGGT
Source organism: Vicia villosa (assembly GCF_029867415.1). Classification (NCBI taxonomy): domain Eukaryota; kingdom Viridiplantae; phylum Streptophyta; class Magnoliopsida; order Fabales; family Fabaceae; genus Vicia; species Vicia villosa. The sequence goes on along the minus strand of NC_081180.1, from coordinate 139,674,633 downwards.
TTTGACTGAAGATAGCATACTCCTAATTTTTACTCAGGATTTGACCTAATGACCTGGGACATGACCTCAATACCCCAAGTACATCATTTTGACCTAATCCATTGGCTCAGGACATCTCCTACACCAGGATTGATCAATAGTGAAATTTCAAATCATCAGATTAGGGTTTTGAACTATCAGGGACTGAAATCAGGGATCACATTTGGGAAACCCTAAAAACCTCCAGGGGATCACTCAAAGGTTTCAATCATCTTCAAATAATCCCTATGAAAATACCCAATGGAAATTACATCTCAATTCAAGATCCATAGTCATCAATCTCATCAGGTCGACAATTAGGGTTTTTGACCTAATTCACCTGAATCACTGACTTTTTAATCAGAACATGGTGCCACAACTTAAACAATGGCTCAAGGTCCTCCAATAACTCAATGTGATCCATTCATACCATTCATTTGGTGAGGATAGCCTGGTTCATTTGAAATCTCCAGAAACGCGATTCGTCTGAAAAAGTCAACTGTACAAGATCACCATTGACTTTTTGGAAATTTTTGTCAACCATGAATTTTGAAGTTTCAAATCATCAATATATGATATATGAAGTCATTTGATCAAGGAAAATCAAGAAAATCAATCAAGAATCAAAAAGTCAAAAGTTTGACTTTCCATACTTAGAAAAATTCTAAGTGTTTTTCAATGGTTTTTTCCAAACTTTGGAAGGGAATAACTCAAAATTTCACCTCCAAACTGAAAAAAACTTCCAACATGAAAGTTGTAGATTTTGATCCAATAAACAACTTTGTCACATAAAATGATTTTCCAAAAGATCAACTATTTAAGAGATATGGAGCTTCAAAGTTGGTATCTTTTGAAAATTTCACTTAAAATCTCACTTTCTTCAAAGTTCATGGATCTTTTTCACCCATTTCCTTAAAGGTCTTGAAGAAACTTTCAACTAGGGTTTTGAAGTGTGTAACATGAGCTTTCCAAAATGTCCAAGAGCATGAAAAAATGTGGAGCATAGCTATGGCTTTGAATTATGCATTTAGTGATCATTTTCACTTGAAATTTCAAGTCATTTTGCCAAAGTTTTGAACCATATGGTCTATGATCCAAGTAATGATGCATAGATGCAATAATTGGAAGATATTTTCTGATTTGAGACAGATGGGAAAGAGATAAGAAGCATAGCCAATTTTAACCATGGTTTAGGTTTTAACCATCTTGCATTTAATGTGAAAGATTCCATTTTATCTCCAAATGCCAAATCACCATTCTTTGATCAACTTGCAAAGCTCTGCATTCAGAATCCTTGGCCTATAAATAGAGGTTCAAATCACTCTTCAAAGCACACCAAAACCTCATAATCATAGGTTTTCTCTCTTCTTTCTTAAGTTGCAAGTTTCATGAGTTTCAAAGAGGAAGAATTGCAATTTCCATCTCTTGCAACTTCTGAGCAAAGTGTTGCTTCTAACACTTCCTAAACATCATATGGAAGTTGTTTGATTCACTCACATACCCCAAAACACCTCAAATCTCAGAATCACTCTTCAACCTCCATATGAACATAAAATGAGCCTTATCATGCCAAAATCCATTTAAGCTCAATTCTGTCCAAACTAACACTTCCAACACCTCATATATGTCACATACGAACTATCCAAACACTCACATATAGCCTAAAACATCAGAATCATCAAGCTCGATCCTTACTCCAAGCAACTGCAGATCGGCTCCCATGGCTTTGCTCAGATGAATTCAGTTCACTCCAAGCATCCAGACATGTTCCATAATCATCATTGAAGCTATCCAGATCATTGCAAAGCATCTGTAACACCCCTAGCTCGAAATTCAATCTCCAGTTTGGCCGTTTTTGAAGGTAAGTGCTATGAACTTCAAACTCATACATACACGCATCATAAATAAAATATTGCTTTGCCATCTTGTTTCTGCATATGCATGGATCATTAACCCTCAATCAATTGCTAATTATCTTGCACATACACGATTTCATGATCAATCTCAGAATTAGGGTTCTTCGTGTTCATCAAAAAATCAATGGCCTTAGAGTGAAAATAAATGAAATTAAATGGCACCATTGTGTTCCTTGTGAAAAATCGAGCAAGATAGGCTATTCACTTGATCCAAACAACTCAGTTTTAAGAATTTTCAAAATCAAATGGGGATGGTGTTCTTGGCGCCATTCTCTGTTCAGAAATTTCAGATGTTAGTTTTAAATATAATTGAATGAAAGCGTGTATATTACAAGCTGCACGCGCAGCTCAGTTGGCAAGTGTTTTGGTTGGTGAGAGAGAGGGCGTGAGTTCAAACCCTGGCAGGACCAAACCCTATTTTTTTATCACTTATTTTCTTCACTTTTCTTTACAACTTCATCAATTAATTGCACCAATCAAAATTCATCATTTCCACTTCATTTTTTGCACACTCTTTGTTTAATATATATATTTTATGAACATCCAAAAAAAATCACAAAAAAATATTTATTTAATACATTTTTAAATAGGTTTAAAATGACATGTTTTTAAGTGTTTTTAAATACTTTAAAAATTGTTTTTCATTTGATTTTTTCAAAATTAACTACTTGTAAATATTTTGTGATCAAAACCCTAATCATTTAGGTATTAATTAAGAATAATCTTTGCTTTCATCGTAATCAAATTGATTTCTTTCAAAAATTTCAAACCGTTAAAAAAACAAACGATCAAAGTTTTTCAAAACAATAAACCATTTCTTTTTGGTTTTATTTTCAAAAAAAAACTCTTGATCAAATCTTTTTGGATTGATCAATTGATTTTCAAAACAACAGGGCCTCTCGAATATTAGAGAGTATAAGTCCCTTTCCTTTTTCTTTGTACAGTTTTTCTTTAAACATAAAACTTTTTTTCAAAACAAAACTTTCAAACTGTTTTCAAACGACGAAACCTCGCGTTTCTTTTACAAAACAATCAACCATGTTTTATAAAATAAAACACGGGCCTCCACATAGGTATAAGTCCCATTCCCTTACATGAAATTAGGTATTTCATTGTACATACACCTTTTTTTACATACCTTGATCAATTTGATTTTTAACCTCGAATAACAAATAAAAAATGAAGGTTTTCTTTAAACCTTCCCAAAAATACCATGGGCCTCCATGTAGGTATAAGTCCCAACCTCTCTTGTAAATACTTGTTTACATAGCTTTTGAATAAACTCAATGGGCCTCTCCCTGAGTATAAGTCCCGAGCCCCCGTGTACACAAATGGATCATGCTTACAGGTATATTTCCTTCATAAACTCCATTATATACACACACACCTTGTCATATATAACTGTTCATACTTGTTCATATTTGTTCATGTACTTGTTCATATTTGTTCATACTTGTTCATATTTGTGATCGTGTTATATATACTTGTTCAACTTAGTACAACACTAGGTTCCCCATAGCCTCCTATTGGGCTTCGTGCAAAGAATCTCCCTAGTTTAGGTTAGGACATAGAGTATGGTTTCCCGGTGAAATCGCTCTAAGAGCTCAAACCAACTATACCATGCCTCCTCTTGGGCTTCGTACAAACGACTTGTCCCTCCCATAGCCTCCTCTTGGGCTTACAATGCAAGGACCCTCGACTTGTCCCTCCCATAGCCTCCTCTTGGGCTTACAATGCAAGGACCCTCGGATAGCCTCCTCTTGGGCTTACAATGCAAGGACCCACAGGCTTCTTATAAGCATCCCCAATATCCAAATCAAATACCCCAGGAGATTAGACATTTATCATCTCTATGATAGGAGTATCTCATCTTTATCATCACAAACAATCAATCAATCAAATAACTCTTTTTTGCCACAAGGCTGGCTAATCAATCAAACCTTTTGCCACCATACTGGCTGATTAATCAAAGTTTTTGTCACAAGGCTGACTTCGTCGAAACTTTTGCCACAAGGCTGGCTGATTAATCAAAACTTTTTGTCACAAGGCTGACTTCATTGAAAGTTTTTGCCACAAGGCTGGCTAATCAAACTTGTTTTTGCCACAAGGCTGGCTAAACAAAAAAATCATTTTTATCATTCTAAGCACCATAAGTGGCATCGCCCAGGGCTTATAATGAAAAGATTTCAAGCAAAATCAAACAGATGTATGTGATGATATAGATTAGATACATCGAACATTTAGATGACATTTGTCTCTCATCCTTTGCTTCCACTAGCATAAGTGGGAACTACGATTGCTCTGACTTTCTCAACATCCCTTTGAGAATACGTAGGCACAAGGTCGTATCCTTGGCGAGCAAAACTTCTCCCTCAAACCACTCAAACCTTAGCACCCGTAGACCTCGAGCTACAGATGCTCTGATTCCCTCTAAGGGATATGTATGCAGAGGATCGCGATGATCTTTGCGAGCATAATCAAACAAACACCTTAGGTCCCACCTATCTCTAACATAGAATGAAAAACATAACAAAGAAGCCTATAGAGTACTATAGATACGTTGGGTGCTAATACCTTCCCTTCGTATAACCAACCCTCTTACCCGGAATCTCTCCCCCACTTTTTAGGTTATTGCAACTTTTTTCCTTTTCCTACTTTGGAAACAATAAAAAGTTTGGTCGAAACAAAAGAAAAATCATTTTTTGAGCACTCGAGCCCAAAGAAGGCATCAGGTGTCTTATCCCGAAAAAGATACGATTTTTCCCCACGACAGAAAAATGGCGACTTCACTGGGGACTAAAAAACTTTTTATTGTTTCCAAAGAAAGGGTTAATTCCATTTGTTTTGTTTTTTCATTCTTGTTACATGTGTGGTTCTTTGGTTCTGTTACTTGTGTGATTCTGTTACAAGTGATACATTATGGACAAATCCTAACCCGGATTAAGTACACATAAGAATTAGGTGGAGGGTATAGTCACGTACGGCATACAAGGAGTCAGTCCTTAAAAAGTTGGCATGAGAATCCTTCCGCTCAGTGGAGGTTCCTTGTTGGTAGTATATGTTTAGCAAGTTTAGTTGCGAAGACATTACTGCTTTCATTGAACTGTAGAAGCTGAGTTGGCTGTAGAACCCATAACCCATCCTGGCCTTATTAGGTTGTGGTGCAGAAACTATTCAGGTGAAGACTTGGATTAGTTGTCATGCGGAGAACCACACTCAGACGAGTTTTTCTTGAGAATATTGCTAGCTCAGAAGTTCAGTTGTGCAAGCCGGTAATATCCGAAAGAAAAATAAAGAATCTGACGTATCAGTAGAACATGTTGTGCAGGTGATAAACCCTAGTACTATCCCATGTTTGGTTCTCTGACCTCATGCTCGTGACGCTGGACCTTTGAACCTATGTGTACCATGTTTGTATTACCACGTTTGCAATACCATGTTTGCAATACCATGTTTGTAATACCATGTTTGCGTTACCATGTTTGCTTTACCATGTTTGAATATGTGGCATCCATGCATCCATGCATTCATACAAATATGATTTTTCCAAAAATTTAGAGAATTTTCTTTGCAAACATTATAGGATTAAGTTATGGAAGGGGTAAAAAGGCATACCAAAAAGTACGGTTTCAAAGCGCCTAATGTGGAAAGACTGAAAGAGTTAGCATCTTTTGTACAAGATCCTTCCGATTTTAGGAAAAGTTATGGAAAGCTTTTGCCTATCTTGAACACTCATGTTGATGAAGGACTTCTCAAAACTCTGGTTCAGTTCTATGATCCCGTCTACCGGTGTTTCACCTTTCCAGACCATCAGTTGGTACCAACCTTGGAAGAATATGTGTTATACCCCAAAATTTGCCCGCATCTTTTTTCAAGAAAACTCCAATCTGAAAATTAAGAGTCTCATATAATCATGGATTTTTATTTCAACAAATATCCTGACATATGAAATACTTAGTTTTTAGAATTTTTCTTATACAGTAATTTGGCTTGCAGTTGAATTTATTCTTACGCAAACGGCAAATACTGTTAATTACTTCACACATGCTATTTATTTATTTACAGATAAATAGTACTGACACAATTGGTACAGAGTTAAATCTTTTTGCAGGCGCAGAATCAGGAAACTCATACTGTACTGGTAACAGTCAGTCGACAGCCAAACTGCTGGCAGTACAATTCTCAGTGTTTTGTACCATCAATCAAATCAATCTTTTACAATTCAAAATTCCAAGATTTTTGTTCTAGAAGTCTTCTGAATATCACGCGATTAGCAGAGACTCAACACTGCACAAAAATCAGGTACGCTTAACTATCTCCTACACAAACAGTCCCTGACTAGGGTTTTCTTGTTTTTACAGGAGAAACAAGTTTTTGAGACCTCAAATGGATTTCATGCACATCCATATATCTCAAAGTACCATCATACAAATTTTCAAACTTCAATTCACTCAGACGCACCGTCAGCAGCTCAAACAGTCAACAGACGACCCGTTTGACCAAAAAGTCAACAGACAGTCAAAAATGAATTTTTTTGTCAAAGTCCATATTTTGTCAAAGGATTCATCATTTGATCATTGGATGATCATAATTCATCAAGGAAAGATAAAAAATCAACAAAACCCTAAGATTCAAAATTAGGGTTTTTACGTGAAAAGTCAACTCAACTTTGACTGGTCATAACTCTCTCATCCTTCATCCAAAAAATTCAAACCAAAGCTCATTTTGAAGGAAATTAAATTATCTTTCAAATGCAATTGATCCCATGGTCATTGCATTCACCGTTTGAAAAATATGACCAAAGACATTACATGTCATTTTCAAAGTCAACAAAAAGACACTTTTTTCAAAAGGACACACAAGGAGCATCAAAAATCATTTTGACATGAGACCAAAGACATTGGTTAGAGGACTCTTTGAGGTTTCCAAAAAGTCCAAGATCTCCTCCATATGACAAAAATTGAGGGATTTACACCTTGTTGAAGTTGGCTAAATTTTGGGAAAAATACATGAAATCAACATTGCTCAAAAATGTATTTTTTCCAAATGGGGCCAAGTTTTCATGGTTCAAACATCATTTCCATAATATAATGGGCCTCCCACGATCAAGACAAATCCCACATCATTTTTATCCATTTTTGATTTAATTTTATCACATATAAGATTAAATTTAAAAAGGAAAATGGAAGGATAATGCATAGCTTGAATTCCAAGCATGACTCATCAAGAGAATCATTCAACTCTGTCCCAAGCCAAAGTACAGCAGAGGGAGAGAAGAAAATCAAGCCATAGTGGCTTAAATGCCAAGCTACACATGTGGAAAAAGTCAAAAATTCAACAAAGCACTTATTGCTTTCTAGCTTAGATTTTAAGCACTTCAATGCTTATATATAGGCTAGCATACTTCAGTAATGAAGGGAGACAAGTTCACAAACAAAGCCTTGCTTGTAACTCACTTGTAATCACTTGAAACTTTTCAAAGAAATCTCAAATTCGAATTTTGAATTCCAGTCACTTTCCATACAAACTAAACATTCTAATACCTTCCTCAAGCATCACTGAACATATCTCAATCATTTCCAAGTCTTGAAACCTCATAAATCGAGCTACCTAGGCCACGGTTTGTTCAAACTAAAACTAACTTATATCTCATAACACACGCATATCTAGCAAGATGTAGACATATATTTGAACTTAGTGTGGTGTGTAGATCGTTTCTGGACATTTAATTAAGGTTTGGTTGCTTATATATGAAGTTACCATTTTAGGGTTCATACTCTCCAAATTAGGGCTTTCTGAAATAAGCAAAATTACAGGTTCTAAGTGGTACCACTGAATTCGTATGGACTAGACGAATTGAATGGGCATGCGTTTCCTCACCCTATTGGCTGGCATGCGCGCGTGTTTTTTAAATTTGTCTCTGATTCTGTGCTTTGCAGGTGTAACTTTTACCACGTGCCTTAATATCTGGGCCATCTGATCTCATTTAATGACTCATCCAACGCATCAGAATGAATCCCCATACCATGGACTCTCAGATTAATCACACATGATCATGCTCTATTTTATTTCCTATTTTTATTTTAATTTCTTTACAAAATTAATTAAAATAGTTAAAAAAATCCAAAAAATACAAAAAAAATATTTTTAAGCTTCTAAAATAATATATTATTTTCTGAAATAAAAATATTTTATTTTTCTTCATAATTTCAATATTTTGCATAATTAATTAGTATATATTTATATATTTGCTTTTTAATTATTCTAACCAATCAAAAAATCATAAAAAAAATTGTTCTTTATATAAAATATTGTTTATATATTAAAGACTAATTTTGTACATATTTTGAATAATTTTCTCTTTAAGTTTTAATTATTTGTATAATTATTTGTATAATTATGTATTAATTAGCTTAATCAATTTCAAATCAATTTCAAATCAATTTCAAAAATTCCAAAAAAAATTAGTTTTGTTTTAAAATTAATTGACAAATATTTTGTACATATTTTAAACTTAATTTCTAGGTTTAAATCTATTTTCATCTTTTTTCTTCATTTTAATTTAATTAATCATGCATTAATTATAATTAAAATCAATCATAAAAAATCCAAAAATATGTCTTTTATTTTTCTTGCAATTTAAATTCCTAGATAAATGTATAGGATGTCAAAATCATGTAAATAGGCTAGTTTACATTTCCTGCACAATCGATGTAATAGCGTAGATTTACTTTCCGCACTTTACATTTCCGCATTTTAATTTCCAGCAAATATAAACTGCGTGTATGTCAAAGATAAAATTGAACCGTTAGATCACTAACTTCAAAGATAAAATATCTGAATACAAACACAATCACACTTGCACCTTTTAAGGTAATCCCTTCTCATTCTTTTCAAAATCAAAGTCAAAATTCTACTGTTTCGAGTACAAAATCGAACCTTTTGTTTGTATCCGGTGAAAGGATAGATTTTTAAAGGAAATAAGGATAAAGACCTTACAACTCAGGGTAGACCTCCTAGTTTGCTTGCTCAAATCAAAACAAACAAAATTCTCATACACTGTTGTTTTTCAAAACAAAACTTTCCAAAAAGACAATACTTTGTATACATCCAAACACGGATCATTACAAAGTTAACGTTCTTTTCAAAACATCTTTCGAAAGATAAACAAACATTTTGTATACATCCGCACAAGGATCATTACAAATTCAATTTACAAAGGTATTTGAAACCACATATGAGCATTCTAAAGCAATTGAAAAATGATCGAAAAACAAGTGAGCTAAGCAAACTTAAGAGCCCATGGATAACCATGGATACAAAGGGTGCTAACACCTTCCCTTAGTATAACCTACCCCCTTACCCAGAATTTCTTAAAGGTCTTTTTTCTGTTTCTTTTATAAACCTTTCCTTAATTGGATAAAATAAAAGGTCGGTGGCGACTCTGTGAATTTTCAAAAATGCGAAAGCATAAGCGATAAAAAAGAGTCAGTTCACGTATCTCTCCCGCTCAGAGGTATGGCCCGAAAAAAAACGGAGGTCCACAGAACTGGCGACTCTGCTGGGGAGTCACTTTCAAAAAACAAAATGTTTTCTAAAGGGGTTACCTTAAGAGAATAGATTACTTCGATGTTTTCAATTGTTTGACTTGATTGCTCTATTTTTCAAAGGTTTGTTTGGGTATTTTGCTTGTGTGAAAGATTCTAACCTGAATCTCGAGATACCTTAAGTATATGACAATAGACCAAGGAAACTGTACGGCATGTACCGATACGGTTGATCTGGTAGTCATCGTTAGTGCGATATTTTGGTTTATACTGATGTCCCTTGAAAACGATCAAGGAGTATATTAGGCTTCCGAAATTTCATTAAACACTAATTTGTCTTAGAACCTTTTTTAGTTGAACTTGACTTGTGGCCTATTAAGTGGCTAGCTTTGAAATTGATCGAAGTTAGTTATCCTCGAGGAATATTTTGATCGGCCGTTCGGGCGCCGTGTTGAGATGTTACCTCCAAGGATCATTGAACCCGAATGCTATTCTAGGACAGGTTTTAACCAACTCAACTTCAGTGGGGAGGGTATCACCTATCAGCTTCATGCAAGCCTTTAAACCTAAGGCTTTTGTTTGATTTGTTTTTGTGTGCCACATGTTTGCATCATAAGCATATCATTTTCACAAAACACTTCAAGGATCAAAGAGTTTACCTTTGTTTTTGCAGGTAATGGCTCCCGCCACCCGAGATTACATCCGAATCAACATCTCAACGGTACCATCTGAACTAAAAGACTTAGTGTCAGAATTCCCCAGGAATGTTCAATTCACCGAAAGGCATGGTCACCTACTCCATTTGGTTACCTCAAAATTTGAAGAAGACATGATACGGGTCCTGTTCCAGTTCTTTGACCCTGAACATCATTGCTTTACCTTTCCAGATTACCAGTTGGTACCCACTTTGGAAGAATTCTCTGAGCTAATTGGATTACCTATTCGAGATCAATTACCTTTCACTGGTTTAGAAAGGATTCCAAAACCTGAAGTCATTGCTGCTGCTTTACATCTGCGAAAATCAGAAATCGAGTCCAATTGGGAAACAAAGAGTGGAGTTAAGGGTTTGCTTGCCAAGTTCTTATTGGAAAAGGCTCGACTACTGCTAGAAAACAAAAGTTATCCAGCTTTTGAGGAGGTTATGGCCCTTTTGATCTATGGGTTGGTTTTATTCCCAAATCCCGACCAGTTCATAAGTGTACACATCATCAACCTTTTCCTAATCCGT